>NW_027521067.1:0-133933 GCF_052094955.1 Ictidomys tridecemlineatus
TCTCTGTAACAGGCCTTCTGCACCTAAGTCTCCAACCTCTGCTCTCTGCAACAGTCCTTCTGCCCCCAATTCTCAAATATCTGCTCTCTGTAGGATACTTCTGCACCCCGTTCTTTTAACTTTGCTTTCTGTAACAGTCATTCGGCACCTCATTCTCCAACCTCATCTCTCTGCAATGGCCCTTCTGCATCCCAGTATCCAACATCTGTTCTCTGCAGAAGTCCTTCTGCACCCCAGGCTACAAACTCTGCTCTCTGTAACAGTCCTTCTGCAGCAAGTCTCCAAACTCTACTTTCCGTATCAGTTATTCTGCACCCCAGTCTAAAACCTATGCTCTCTGTAACAGTCCTTCTGCACCTCAATCTCCAAAGTCTGCTCTCCACAACAGTAACTCTGCACCTCAGTCTCCAAACACTGTTCTGTGCAAAAATCTTTCTACACACCAGTCTCCAACATCTGCTCTCTGCAACGATCCTTCTGCATCACAGTCTCCAACGTCTGCTCTCTGCAACAGTCCTTCTACAAAACAGTCTCCAACTTCTGCTCTCTTCTACAGTCCTTCTGCACCCCAACCTCTGCTCTCTTAAAAATTTATTCTGCACCCCAGTCTCCAACCTGTGCTCTCTGTAACTATCCTACTGCAACCCAGTCTCCAAACTCTTCTCTCTGTAGCGATCTTTCTGCACCTCAGTTTCCAACCTCATCTCTCTGCAATGATCCTTCTGCACCACAGTTTTCAACCTCTGCACTCTGTAACAGTCCTTCTAAACCTAGTCTCCAAACACTTCTCTCTGTACAAATCCTGCTACACCTCAGTCTCCAAATTCTGCTCACTGTAACAGTCCTTCTGCACCTCAGTGTCCAAACTCTGCTGTCTGTAACAGGCTTACTGCACCCCAGTCTCCAACTTCTGCTCTCTGTAACAGTTCTTCTGCAAGCCAATCTCGAAAATCTGCTCTCTGTTACAGTCTTTCTGCACCCCAGTCTCCAACCTCTTTTCTCTGCAATGATCATTTTGAACCTCAGTCTCCAACCTCTGCTCTCTGCAGCAGTCCTTCTGCACCCAAGTCTCCAGACTCTGCTCTGTGTAAGATCCTTTTGAATTCCTTTCTTTAACCCTTCCTCTCTGTAACAGTCCTTCTGAGCCAGTATCCAACCTCTGATATCTCTAAAAGTCCTTCTGCACCTCAGTCTCCAACCTTTGCTCTCTGTAATGGTCCTTCTGTACCACAGTCTCCAACCTCTGCTCTCTTTATCAATCATTCTGCACCTCAGTCTCCAAAGTCTGCTCTCTGTAACAGTCCTTCTGCACCCTAGTCTCCAACATATGCTCTCTACAATGGTCCTTCCGCACCAATGTCTCCAAACTCTGCTCTTTCTAACAGTCCTTCTGTACCACAGTCTCCAACCTCTTCTCTCTAAAATGATCCTTCTGCACCTCAGATTCCAACCTCTGCTCTCTGTAACAGTCCTTGTAAGCCTCAGTCTGAAACCTCTGCTGTCTGCAACAATCCTTCTGCACCCCAGTCTCCAAAATGTGCTACCTGAAACAATCCTTCTGCACCCCAGTCTCCAACTTCTGCTCTCTGTAACAGGTCTTCTGCACCCCAGTCTCCAAACTCTGCTCTCTGTAACAGGCCTTCTGCACCCTAGTCTCCAACCTCTTCTCTCTGCAACGATCCTTCGAAACCTCACTCTCCAACCTCTGCTCTCTGCAACAGTCCTTCTAAACCGCAGTCTCAAACCTCTACTCTGAAAAAATCCTTCTGCATTTCAGTCTCCAACAACTGCTCTCTGCAACAGTCCTTCTGCACGCCAGTCTCCAACCTCTGCTATCTGCTACAGTACTTACCACCCCAGTCTCCAACCTCTGATCTCTGCAACATTTCTTCTGAACCCGTCTCCAACCTTTGCTCTCTGTAACTGTCCTGCTGCACCCAGGTCTCCAAACTCTGCTCTTTGTAACGATCCTTCTGCACGTCATTCTCCAACCTCTGCTCTCTGAAACAATCCTTCTGCACCCCAGTCTCCATCCTCTGCTCTCTGTAAGAATCCTTTTGCATCCCAGTCTCAAACCTCTCATCTCTGTAAACGTCCTTGTGCACTTAAGTCTCCAAGTTCTGCAATCTGTAACAGTCCTTCTGCACCCCAGTCTCAAAACTCTGCACTCAGAAATGATCTTTCTGCACCTCAGTCTCCAACCTCTGCTCTCTTTAATAGTCCTTCTGCACGCAGTCTCCAACATTTGCTCTCTGCAACGATCCTTCTTCTCCCCAGACTCCAACATCTGCTCTCTGCAATGGTCCTTCTACATCCCAGTTTCCAAAATCTGCTCTCTGTAACAGTCCTTCTGCACCTCAGTTTCCAAACTTTGCTCTCTGAAACAGTCTTTCTGGACCCCTGTCTCCAAACTCTAATCTCAGTAACAGTTCTTCTGCACCCCAATCTCCAAACTCTGCTCTCTGTAACACTCCTTCTGCACCCCAGTCTCCATCCTCTACTCTCTGTAAAAGTCCTTCTGCAGCTCAGTCTCTAACCTCTGCTCTCTGTAAGATCCTTCTGCAACCCATTCTCCAAACGCTGCTCTCTGTAACAGTCTTCTGCACCCCAGTCTCCAAACTGTGCTCTATGCAAAGATCCTTCTGCACCCCAGTCTCCACACTCTGCTCTTTGTAACAGTCCTTCTCCACCCCAGGATCCAACATCTGCTCTCTGAAACAGTCCTTCTGCACCTCAGTTTGAAAACTCGTCTCTCTGCAAAAATCCTTCTGCACCTGAGTTTCCAATCTTTGCTCTCTGTAACAGTCCTTCTGAACCTCAGTCTACAAAATGCTCTCTGTAAGATCCTTCTGCAAACCTGTCTCGAAATTGTGCTATCTTTAACAGTCCTTCTGTACCCCAGTCTCCAAACTCTGCTCTCTGTAACAGGCGTTCTTCACCCCAGTCTCCAATCTCTGCTCTCTGTAACAGGCCTTCTGGACGCCAGTTTCAACCTCTTCTCTCTTCAACAATCCTTCTTCACCTCAGTCTTCAACCTCTGCTCTCTGCATCAGTCCTTCTGAACCCCAGTCTCCAAACTCTGCTCTCTGTAACAATCCTTCTGCACCTCAGTCTCCAACCTCGGCTCTCTGCAACGGTTCTTCTGCACTCCAGTGTCCACACTCTGTTCTCTGCAACAGTCCTTCTGCACCCCAGTCTCCAACCTCTGATCTCTGTATCAGTCCTTTTGCACCAAAGTCTCCAAACTCTGCTCTCTGCAAAAGTCCTTATGCACCCAAGTCTCCAATCTCTGCTGTCTGCAACATTTCTTCTGCACCCCAGTCTCCAACCTGTCCTCTCTGTAACAGTCCTTCTGCACCCCAGTCTCTGACATCTGCTCTCTGCAACGATCCTTCTTCTACCCAGTCTCCAAACTCTGCTCTCTGTAAAAGTCCTTTTGTATCGCAGTCTCCAACCTCTTCTCTTTGTAACGGTCCATCTGCTCCCCAATTGCCAACCTCTGCTTTTTGTAACAGTCCTTCTGCATCCCAGTCTCCAAACTCTTCTCTCCTTAACGATCTTTCTACACCTCAGTCTCCAATCTCAGCTCTCTGTAAAAGTTCTTCTGCACCCCAGACTCCATTCTTTGCTCTCTGTAATTGTCCTTCTGTACCCCAGTCTCCAATCTCTGCTCTCTGTAACAATCCTTCTGCACCCCAGTATCCCAAATCTGCTCTCTGCAAAGGTCATTCTGCACCCCGTCTACAAACACTTTTCTGTAACAGTCCTTCTGTACGGCAGTCTCCAAGCTCTTCTCTCTATAACGGTCCTTCTACACCCCAATTTCCAACCTCTGCTCTCTGTAACAGTTCTTCTGAGCTTCAGTCTGAAACTTCTTCTCTCTGCAACAATCCTTCTAAACAACAGTCTCCAAACTGTGCTATTTGTAACAATCCTTCTGCACCCCAGTCTCCAACATCTGCTCTCTGTAACAGGTTTTCTGCAACCTAGTCTCCAAACTCAGCTTTCTGTAACAGGCCTTCTGAACCCCAGTCTCCAACCTCTTCTCTCTGCAAAAGTCCTCCTACACCCCAGTATCCAACCTCTGCTCTCTGCAACGATCCTTCTGCATCCCAGTCTCCAAAGTCTGCTCGCTGTAAGATCTTTCTGCACCCCGTTCTCCAAACTTTGCTCTCTATAACAGTCATTCTGCACCTCAGTCTTCAACCTTATCTCTCTTCAAAGGCCCTTGTACACCCCAGTATCCAACCTATGTTCTCTGCAGCTGTCCTTCTGCACCCCAGGCTACAAACTCTGCTCTCTGTAACAGTCCTTCTGCACCCCAGTCTCCAAACTCTACTTTCTGTATCAGTTATTCTTCAGCCCAGTCTAAAACCTCTGCTCTCTGTAACAGTCCTTCTGCACCTCAGTCTGTAACCTCTGCTCTCTGTAAAAGTCCTTTTGCACCTCAGTATCCAACCTCTGCAATCTGTAACGGTCCTGTTGCACCCCAGTCTCCAACCTCTGCTCTCTGCAACGATCCTTCTGCATCTTAGTCTCCAAAGTCTGCTCGCTTTAAGATCCTTCTGCACCCCGTTCTCCAAACTTTGCTCTCTGTAACAGTCATTCTGCACCTCAGTCTCCAACCTCATCACTTTGCAACGGTCCTTGTGCACCCCAGTAACCAACCTCTGTTCTCTGCAGCTATCCTTCTGCACCCCAGGCTAAAAACTCTATTTTCTGTATCAGTTATTCTGCACCCCAGTCTAAAACCTCTGCTCTCTGTAACAGTCCTTCTGCACCTCAGTCTCCAACCTCTGCTCTCTGCAACAGTCCTTCTGTACCTCAGTCTCAAAACTTTTATCTCTGCAAAAGTCCTTCTGCACCACAGTCTCCAATCTCTGCTGCCTGCAAAAGTCCTTCTACACCCCAGTCTCCAACCTCTGCTATCTGCAAATTCCTTCTATACCCCAGTCTCCAACCTCTTCTCTCTGTAACAATCCTTCTGTACCTCAGTCTCCAACCTCTACTCTCTTTAACAGTCCTTCTGCATCTCAGTCTAAAAACTCTGCTCTCTGCAACAGTCCTTCAAAACCGCTGTCTCAAATTCTTGTTCCTGCAACAGTCCTTCTACTCCCCAGTCTCCAACCTCTGCTATCTGCAACAGTTCTTCTGCACCTTAGTCTCCAACCTCTGCTCCCTGCAACGAACTTCTTCACCCTAGTCTCAAAAATCTGCTCTCTGCAAAAGTCCTTCTTTACCTCAGTCTGAAAACTCTGCTCTCTGCAAGGAGACTTCTTCACCTCAGTTCCCAAACTCTGATCTCTGCAATGGTTCTTCTAAACCCCAGTATCCAAACTCTGCTCTCTGTAACAATCCTTCTGCACCTCAGTCTCCAACATCTGCTCTCTGAAAAAGTCCTTCTGCACACCATTCTCCAACATCTGCTCTCTGCAACAGTCCTTCTGCACCTCAGTCTAAAAACTCTGCTCTCTGAAATGATCTTTGTGCACCTTAGTCTCCAAACTCTGCACTCTGAAACAGTACTTCTCCACCCCAGTCTCCAACCTCTGCTCTCTTTAACAGTCCTATTGTAGTGTAGTCTCAAAAATCTGCTCTCTGTAATGGTTCTTCTGCATACAAGTTTCTAAACTTTGCTTTCTGTATCAGTCCATCAGAACCCCAGTCTCCAACTTCTTCTCTCTGTAACAGTCCTTCTGCACCTCAGTCTCCAAACTCTTCTGTCTGCAACAGTCCTTCTGCAACAAAGTCTCAAACCTCTGCTTCGTGCAACAGTCCTTCTGCACCTCTTCTCCAAACTCTGTTCTCTGTAACAGTCCTTCTGCACACCAGTCTCAATACTCTGCTTTCCACAATGATTCTTCTGCACCCCAGTCTCCTTCCTCGGCTCTCTGCAACAATCCTTCTTCACCCCAGTCTCCAAACTCTGCTCTCTGTAACAGTCTTCCTGTAGTGAACTCTCAAAAATCTGCTCTATGTAATGGTCCTTCTGCACCACAGTCTCCAATCTCTCCTCTCTGTAACAGTCCTTCTACACCTCAGTCTCCAAACTCTGCTCTCTGCAACAGTCCTTCTGCACCTCAGTCTGAAATCTCTGTTATCGGCAAGGATCCTTCTGCACCCAATTTTCAAAACTCTGCTCTCTGTTACAGTCTTTCTGCACCCCAGTCTCAAACCTCTGCTCTCTGTAACAGGCCATTTGCACCCCATTCTCCAACCTCTGCTCTGTGTAACAGTGCTTCTGTACCTCAGTCTACGACTCTGCTCCCTGCAACAATCCTTCTGCACCCCAGTCTCCAATCTCTGCTTACTGTATCAGTCCATCTGCACCACAATTTCTAACACCTGCTCTCTGTAAGAGTCTTTCTTCACCTCAGTCTACAAACTCTGCTCTCTGCAAAAGTTTTTCTGCACCCCAATCTCCAACATCTTCTCTCTGCAACAGACCTTCTGCACCAAATCTTCAACCCCTGCCTCTGTAACAGTCCTTCTGTAACCCAGTCTCCAACCTCTTCTCCCTGCAACAGTCCTTCGGCACCCCAATGTGAACCTGTGCTCTCCTCTACAGTCCTTATACACCCCAGTGTCCACCCTCTGATCTCTGCAACACACCCTCTGCAAGTCAGTCTCCAACGTCTGCTCTCCTTAACAATCCTTCTGCACCTCAGTCTCCAACCTCTGCTCTCTGCAATGATCCTTCTGCACCTCAGTCTTCAAAAACTACTCTCTGTAAATGTACTTCTGAACCCCTTGTCCAACCTCTGCTCTCGGTAACAGGCCTTCTGGACCCCAGTCTCCAAACTCTGTTCTTTATAACAATCCTTCTGCAACCCAGTAACGAAATTTTACTCTCTACAACGATCCTTCTGCACCCAAATCTCCCCCCCTCTACTCTCTGTAACACTCCTCTTGCACCTCAGTCTCCAAACTCTACTCTCTGAAACAGTCCTTTTGCACCTCAGTCTCCAAACTCAGCTCTCTGCATTGATTCTTCTGAACATCAATCTCGAAACTCTACTCTCTGTTACAGTTCTTCTGCACCCCAGTTTCAAACCACTGCTGTCTGCATAGATGCTTCTGCACACCAGTCTCTAATATCTGCTCTCTGCAACAATCCTTCTGCACACCAGACTCAAACCTCTGCTCTCTGTCACAATCCTTCTGCTCCCCAGTCTCCAACCTCTGCTCTCTGCAATGATCCTTTTGCACCCCAGTCTCCAACCTCTGCTCTCTGCAAGAGTCTTTCTGCACCCCAGTCTCCAACGTCTGCTCTCTATAACAGTCCTACTGTACCTCAGTCTCCAAACTCTGCTCTCTGCAAAAGTCCTTCTGCACCCCAGTCTCCAACATCTGCTGCCTGCAAAAGTCTTTCTACACCCCAGTCTCCAACCTCTGCTATCTGGAACAGTCCTTCTGCACCCCAGTCTCTAACCTCTGCTCACTGTAACAGTCTTTCTGCATCTCAGTCTTCAAACTCTGCCCTCTGCAACAATCCTTCAGAACCGCTGTCTCAAATTCTTGTCCCTGCAACAGTCCTTCTACACCCCAGTCTCCAACCTCTGCTATCTGCAACAGTCCTTCTGCACCTCAGTCTCCAACATCTGCTCTCTGTAAGATCCTTCTGCAACCCAGTCTGTAAACTCTGCCTTCTGTAACAGTCCTTCTGCACCCCTTGTCCAACTTCTGTTCTTGTAATAGTCCTTTTGCACGCCAGTCTCAAACCTCTGCTCGCTACAACAATTCTTCTGCAACCCAGTCTCCAACCTCTCCTCTCTGCAAAAGTCCTTCTGCACCCCAGTCCCCAATATCTGCTCACTGCAACAGTCCTTCTGCACCTCAGTCTGAAAACTCTGTTCACTGCAACGATCATTCTGCAACCCAGTCTCCAACCTCTGCTCTCTGTAACAATCCTGCTGTACCACAGTCTCCAAACTCTGCTCTCTGTAAGATCCTTCTGCAAACCTGTCTCCAAATTCTGCTGTCTGTAATAGTCATTCTGCACCCCAGTCTCTAACCTCTGCTCTGTGCATCAGGCCTTTTGAACACCATTCTCAAACCTCTGCTCTCTGCAACAGTCCTTCTGCACCGGAGACTCCAAACTCTGCTTTCTGTATCAGTCCATCTGCACCCCAATCTCCAAACTCTGCTCTATGTGACAGTCTTTCTGCACCTCAGTCTACAAACTCTACTCTTCACAATAGTCCTTCTGCATGAAAGTCTCAAAACTCTGTCTCTGTAACAGTCCTACATGAAGGCAGTCTAGAACCTCTACTCTCTGCAACAGTGCTTCTGCACCCAAATCTCAAACCTGTGCTATCTGCAACAGTTTTTCTACACCCCATGTCCAGCCTCTGCTCTCTGCAGCAGTCCCTCTGCAACCCAGTCTCCAAACTCTGCTCTCTGTAATGTACTTCTGCACCTCATTCTCCAAACTCTACTCTCTGTAAAAGTACTTCTGTACCCCTTCACCAAACACTGCTCTCCGTAACAGGTCTTCTGCACCCCACTCTCCGATATCTTTTCTTTATAACAATCCTTCTGCAACCCAGTCTCCAACCTCTTCTCCCTACAACTATCCTTCTGCACCCCAGTCTCCAACCACTGCTCTCTGCAACAGTCCTTCTGCACCCCAGTCTCCATAATGTGCTCTCTGCAAAATACTTCTGCACCTCAGTTTAAAAATTCTGTTCTCTGAAACGATCCTTCTGCACCCTAGTCTCTAACCTCTGCTCTCTGTAACAGTCCAGCTGCACCTTGATCTACAACCTCTGCTCTCTGTAAGATCTTTGTGAAACCTTTTCTAAAAACTCTGCTATCTGTAACAGTTCTTCTGCACCCCAGTCTCCAACCTCTGCTCTCTGTAACAGTTCTTTTGCACCTCAGTCACAAAACTCTGCTCTCTGCAAAAGTCCTTCTACAACCCATTCTCTAACCTTTGTTCTCTGCAACAGTCCTTCTGAACCACAGTCTCCAAACTCATATCTCTGAAAAAGTCTTTCTGTACCCTAGTCTCCAACTTATGCTCTCTGTAATGGTCCTTCTGTACAGCAGTCTGCAAACTCTGCTCTCTCTAACGTTCCTTCTGCACCCCAGTCTCCAACCTCTGCTCTCTGTATCAGTACTTCTGCACCCCAGTCTCTAAACTCTGCTCTCTGTAACATTCCTTCTGCACCACAGTCTCCAACCTCTGCTCTTTGCGACAGTTCTTCTGCACCCCAGTCTTCAACCTGTGCTCTCTACAACAGTTCTTCTGCACCCCATTCTCCAACCTCTGCACTCTGAAACAGTCCTTCTCAACCCCAGTCTCCAACCTCAGCTCTCTGTAACAGGCCTCCTCTACTGCGGTCTACAAATTCTTCTCTCTATAATTTTCTTTTTGCACCACAGTCTCTGACCTCTGCTTTCTCTGTCAGTCCTTCTTCACCCCAGTCTCCAACCTGTGCTCTCTGCAACAGTCCTTCTGCAACCCAGTCTTCAAACTCTTCCCTCTGAAACAGTTCTTCTGCACTCTTTCTCCAAACTCTTCTCTCTGTAACAGGCCTTCTTCACCCCAGTCTCCAACCTCTTTTCTGTTACAATCCTTCTGCACCCCAGTCTCAAACCTCTGCTCTCTACAATGATCTTTCTTCACCCCAGTCTCAAACTTCTACTCTCTGCAACAGTCCTTCTGAACCCAAGACTCCAACAACTGCTCTCTGCAACAGTCCTTCTGCACCTCAGTCTTAAAAGTCTGTGCTCTGCAATGATCCTTCTGCACCCCAGTCTCCGAACTCTGCTCTCTGTAACATTCCTGTTGCACCTAAGTCTCCTAACTCTGCTCTCTTTAAGATCCTTCTGCAACCCTGTCTCCAAACTCTGCTCTCTGTAACAGTCCTTCTGCACCCCAGTCTCCAACCTCTGCTCTCTGTATTAGACCTTTTCAACCCATATCTACAACCTCTACTCTCTATAACAGTCCTTCTGAACCTCAGTATCCAACTTCTGCTCTCTGCAACAATCTTCTGCACCTCAGTCTCCAAGCTCTGCTCTCTTCAACGATCTTTCTGCACCTCTGTCTCCGTAGTCTGCTCTCTGCAACACTCCTTCTGCACCCCAGTTTCCAACCTCTGCTCTCTTTTGGATCTTTCTGCACACCAGTTTCCAAAATCTGTTCTCTACAACATTCCTTCTTCATCCCAGTCTCCAACCTCTTCTTTCTGCAACGATCCTGTAGCACCCCAGTCTCAAACCTCTGTTCCCTACAAAAGACCTTCTTCTCAACAGTCACCAAACTATGCTCTGTGTAACAGTCCTTCTGTACTGTAGTCTACAACCTCTGCTCTCTGTAATGGTTTTTCTGAACCCCAGTCTTCAAACTCTGTTGTCTGTAACAGGCCTTCTGCACCCCAGTCTCCAACCCCTTCTCTCTGCAACGATCCTTCTGCACCCCAGTGTCAAAACTCTGCTTCTTGGAACAGTTCGTATGCACCCCAGTCTCAAACCTCTGCTCTCTGTAAGACCCCAGTCTCCAAACTTTGCTCTCTGTAAGAGTCCTTCTGCATTTCAGTATCCAAGCTCTACTCTCTGCAACAGTCAATTTGAACCCCAGTCTCCAACCTCTGCTCTTTGTAAAATCCATCTAAACCCCAGTATTCAACATCAGCTTTCTGTAACAGTCCGTCTGCACCCCAGTCCCCAAAATCTGATTTCTGCAAGATCTTTCTAGACCCCAGTCTCCAACCTCTGCTCTCTGCAACAGTCCTTATGCACCCCAGTCTCCAACATCTGCGCTCTGTAAGAGATTTTCTATACCACAGTCTCCAAGCTCTGGTATCATTAACGGTTCTTCTGCACCCCAATTTCCAACCTCTGCTTTCTGTAACAATCCTTCTGCACCTCAGTCTCCTAACTCTGCTATCTGTAACAGTCCTTCTGCACCCCGGTCTCCAACAACTGCTCTCTGTAACAGTCCACCTGCACCTCAGTCTCCAACCTCTTTTGTAACAGGCCTTCTGCACGTCAGTCTCCAAACTCTTCTCTCTGTAGCAGGCCTTCTGGACCACAGTCTCCAAAATCTTCTCTCTGCAACGATCCTTCTGCACCCCAGTCTCCAACATCAACTCTCTGCAATGATCCAACTTCAGCCAACTCTCCAACCTCTGATCTCTACAAGAATCCTTCTGCACCTCAGTCTCCTAATTCTCCTCTCTGTAAAATGCTTCTGCAAACCTGCGTCTAAATTCTGCTATATGTAACAGTCCTTCTGCACCCCAGTCTCCTACCTCTACTCTCCTAACAGTCCTTCTGCACCTCAGTCTCCCAAATCTGCTCTCTGTAAGATCCTTTTGCAACCAAATATTTAAACTCTGCTCTCTGTAACAGTTCTTCTGCACCCCAGTCTCCAACCTCTGCTCTCTGTAACAGTTCTTTTGCACCTCAGTCTCAAAACTCTGCTCTCTGCAAAAGTCCTTCTACAACTAATTCTCTAAACTTTGTTCTCTGCAATAGTCCTTCTGATCCACAGTCTCCAAACTCTTCTCTCTGAA
Organism: Ictidomys tridecemlineatus; assembly: GCF_052094955.1. NCBI lineage: Eukaryota > Metazoa > Chordata > Mammalia > Rodentia > Sciuridae > Ictidomys > Ictidomys tridecemlineatus. The sequence goes on from NW_027521067.1 coordinate 11,526, forward strand.
AAAGTCCTTCTGTACTCTAGTCTCCAACTTATGCTCTCTGTAACGGTCCTTCTGTACAGCAGTCTACAAACTCTGCTCTCTCTAACGGTCCTTCTGCACCCCAGTCTCCAACCTCTGCTCTCTGTATCAGTATTTCTGCACCCCAGTTTCTAAACTCTGCTCTCTGTAAGATTCCTTCTGCACCGCAGTCTCCAACATCTGCTCTTTGCGACAGTTCTTCTTCACCCCACTCTCCAACCTGTGCTCTCTACAATAGTTCTTCTGCACCCCATTCTCCAACCTCTGCACTCTAAAACAGTCCTTCTCAACCCCAGTCTCCAACCTCAGCTCTCTGTAACAGGCCTCCTCTACAGCAGTCTACAAATTCTTTTCTCTGTAATTTTCCTTATGCAAAACAGTCTCCAACCTCTGCTTTCTCTGTCAGTCCTTCTGCACCCCAGTCTCCAACCTGTGCTCTCTGTAACAGTCCTTCTGCAACCCAGTCACCAAACTCTTCTCTCTGTAACAGGCATTCGGCAGGCCAGTCTCCAACCTCTTTTCTGTAACAATCCTTCTGCACCCCAGTCTCAAACCTCTGCTCTCTACAACGATCTTTCTTCACCCCAGTCTCAAAATTTTACTCTCTGCAACAGTCCTTCTGAACCCAAGACTCCAACAACTGCTCTCTGCAACAGTCCATCTGCACCTCAGTCTTAAAACTCTGTGCTCTGCAATGATCCTTCTGCACCCCAGTCTCCAAACTCAGCTCTCTGTAACAGTCCTGTTGCACCTAAGTCTCCAAACTCTGCTCTCTTTAAAATCCTTCTGCAACCCTGTCTCCAAACTCTGCTCTCTGTAACAGTCCTTCTGCACCCCAGTCTCCAACCTCTTCTCTCTGCAATGATTCTTTTCCACCCGAGTCTCCAACATCTGCTCTCTGCAACAGTACTTCCGCACCCCAGTCACCAAACTCTGCTCTATGTAACAGTTCTTTTTTCACCCCAGTCTCCAAACTCTGCTCTCCGCAACAATCCTTCTGAAACCCAGTCTCCAATGTCTGTTCTCTGAAACAGTCCTTCTGCACCACAGTGCTCCAACTCTGCTCTCTGTAAGATCCTTCTGCACTCCAGTTTCCAAACTCTGTTCTGTGTAACATTTCTTTTCCAACCCAGTCTCCAACCTCTGTCTTCTGCAACTGTCCTTCTGCTCCCCAGTCTCTGAGATCTGTCATCTGTAACAGTCCTTCTGTACCGCAGTCTCCAACCTCTGCTCTTCGTAAAGGTCCTTCTACACCCCAGTCTCCAACCTCTGCTTGCTGTATCAGTATGTCTGAAACCCAGTCTCCAACCTCTGTTCTCTGTATCTATCCTTCTGCACCTCAGTCTTCAACCTGTGCTCTATGTAAGAGTCCTTCTGCACCCCAGTTTCCAACATCTGCTCTCGATAACAATCCTATATCACAGTCTCCAACCTCTGCTCTTCGTAAAAGTCTTTCTGCAACCCAATTTCCAAACTCTGCTTCCTGTAACAGTCCTTCTGCACCTGAGTCTCCAAGCTCTGCTCTCTATAACACTCCTTCTATAACTCAGTCTCCAACCTCTGTTCTCTGTAACAGTCTTTCTGCACCTCAGTCTGAAACTTCTGCTCTGTGCATGATCCTTTTGCACCAAGTCTTCAACCACTGCTCTCTGTAACAGTCAAGCTACACTTCAGTCTCCAACCTCTGCTCTATGTAAGATCCTTCAGCAACCAAGTCTCCAAACACTGCTCTTTATAACTGTCCTTCTGCACCCCAGTCTCCAACATCTCCTCTCTGTACCAGGACTTCTGCACGCCAGTCTTTAAACTCTGCTCTCTGCAACAATTTTTCTGCACCCCAGTCTCCAACCTCTGATCTCTGAAACAGTCCATATGCACCTCAGTCTCCAACATCTGCTCTCTGTAAGATCCTTTTGCACCCCTGTCTCCAAGCTGTGCTCCTTGTAACGATCCTTCTGCACCCTACTCTCCAACCTCTGCTCTATGTAACAGGACTTCTGCACCTCAGTCTCCAATCTCTCCTTTCTGTAACAGTCCTTCTACACCTCAGTCTCCAACCTCTGCTTTCTGCAACAGTCTTTCTATACATCAGTCTTCAAACTCTGCTCTCTGTAACGGTCTGTCTGCACCCCAGTCTCCAACCTCTGCTCTCTGCAACAGTCCTTCTGCACCCCAGTCTCCAAACTCTGCTCTCTGTAACGAGACTTCTGCACCTCAGTCTGTGACACCTCTCCTTTCTGCACGGTCTTTCTGCACCTCAGTCTCCAACCACAGCTCTCTGTAACAGTCCACCTGCACCTCAGTCTCTGCCCTCTTCTCATTGTAGAATCCTTCAGCAACCCAGTCTCCAAATTCTGCTCTCTATAACAGTCCTTCTGCACCCCAGTCTCCAACCTCTCCTCTCTGTAACAGGCCTTCTGCACTCCAGTGTCCAAACTCTGCTCTCTGTAGCAGGCCTTCTGCACCCTAGTCTCCAAAATCTGCTCTCTACAACAGTCCATCTGCACCTCAGTCTCCAAATTCTGCTCTCTGTAAGATGCTTCTTCACCCCTGTATCTAACCTCTGCTCTCTGCAACAGTCCTTCTGCACCCAAGTCTCCAACCTCTTCTCTCTTCAAGAGTTCTTCTGCACATTGGTTCCCAACATCTGCTCTCTGCAACAGTCCTTCTGCACCCCAGTCTCCAACATCTGCTGTCTGCAACAGATCTTCTGCACCTCATTCTGAATACTCTGCTCTCTGCAACGACCATTCTGCACCCCACTCTTATACCTCGGCTCTCTGTAACAGTCCTTCTGCACCTCAGTCTCCAACTCTGCTCTTTGTAAGATTCTTCTTCAACCCATTTTTTGAACTCTGTACTTTTTATCTGTCCTTCTGCACAACAGTCTCCAAATTCTGCTCTCTGTAACAGGACTTCTGCAACCCAGTTTCCAACTTCTGCTCTCTGTAACAAGACTTCTGCACCCCAGTCTCCAACCTCTTCTATCTGCAACGATTCTTCTTCACCCCATTCTCCAACATCTGGTCTCTGCAACACTCGTTTTAAACCCCAGTCTCCAATCTCTGCTCTGTGTAATATCCAACTGAACCCCAGTCTCCAACCAATGCTCCCTGTAACAGTCCTTCTACACCCAAGTCTCCGAACTCTGTTTTCTGTAACAGTCCTCCTGCACCTCAGTCTCCAACCTCTGCTCTATGTAACAGTCCTTCTGCACCCCAGTCTCTAAAATGTGCTATCTGCAAAAGTCCTTCTTCACCCCAGTCTTCAACATTTGCTCTCTGCAACAGTCCTTCTGCACCCCAGTCTCCAACCTCTTCTCTCTTCAATGATCCTTCTGGACCCCAGTCTCCAACCTCTGCTCTCTGCAACAGTCCTTCTGCACCACAGTCTCCAACCTCTGCTCTCTGTATGATCCTTCTGCACTCCAGTTTCCAAACTCTGCTCTCTGTACCATTCCTCCTCCACCCAGTCTCCAACCTTTGTCCTCTTCAACAGTCCTTCTGCTCCCCAGTCTCCAAGATCAGCTCTCTGAAACAGTCCTTCTGTACCGCAGTCTCCAAACTCTGCTCTTTGTTACAGTCCTTCTACACCCCAGTCTCCAAATTCTGCTTTTTGTATCAGTCTGCCTGAACCCCAGTCTCCAAAATCTGTTCTATGTATCTATCCTTCTGCACCTCAGTCTCCAACCTATGCAAAATGTAAAAGTTTGATCAGGTGTAACTATTACAAAAATGTAAAAGTTTGATCAGGTGTAACTATTACAAAAATGTAAAAGTTTGATCAGGTGTAACTATTGCTGCTGTACCATTATTTGACCCATCAGTGAATATATTTGGAGCATTCATGATAGGTGTTTTTCTTGTTATTTTTGGAAAAATTACAGGATGCAATGACCAAAAAGACAATAAAGGATTAGATGGTAAGTGGTTATCAAATAATATTAGATTTGCACATGATTATTGCCCAAGTATTTAACTCATTAGCTAATTCATCAATGTGATTCATAGTATATGGAGTAATAATTTTATTTGGAGAAATTCCAAACACTCCCTTTGCTGCTTTTATTCCTTTGAGTATTAATTGTCCTACAGCCTCTGGATACCTAGTAAGAATAGTGTTAGGAGAATAAGATAAATGTATCCATAATAATGGACCTTCTTGCCAAAATACTCTTTTAGGAATATTTTTCGTTGGTAGTACAATAAATAATAAAGGCAAACTTATATCAATTCTATACAAATGCATATTTTCCATTATGTTTCAATGATTTTTAAAGCCTTTCTTGCTTAAGGCGTTAACATTCGGGGTGAATTTGGATCTGATGGACCTTTTAGGATATCAAATAAAGGTCCCAATTCTCCTGTTGGAATACCTAGATAAGGCCTTATCCAGTTTATGTCTCCTAATAACTTTTGAAAGTCATTAAGTGATTTGAGTTGATCTACTCGTATTTGAATTTTTGGTGGACGGACCATGGTTGAGGATAATAGAACTCCTAAATAATTAATTGGAAAATTGAATTGTACTTTATCTATTGCTATCTCTAGATTATAATTTTTTAATAAGTTTGTAAGTGTGGCATAACATTCTAGCAACGTGTTTTTCGGTTTGTGTTCTAATAATACATCATCCATATAATGAAATATTTGTAGTTCAGGATTTTGATTTCTAAGTGGCTGGATTACTTTGTTAACATAAATTTGACAGATAGTTGGGCTGTTAGCCATCCCTTAAGGGAGTACTTTCCATTCATATCTCTGATCAGGACCTTCATGATTTAGTGCAGGGATAGTAAATGCAAAACGTGGACTATCTTCAGGATAAATTGGAATTGAAAAAAAACAATCTTTAATATCTATAACTAAAACATACCAAGTTTTTGGCAAAGCAGACAATTGAAGAATCCCCGATTGAGCAGGTCCCATAATGACCATTTCATTATTAATGGCTCTTAAATCTTGCAATAATCTCCATTTACCAGATTTCTTTTTGATGAGAAAAATGGGAGTATTATGAAAAGATACAGAAGGTTGTATATGTCCTTCTGCTAATTGTTGTTTGACCAGATCATGGGCTACTTGTATCTTTTCTTTATTCAAGGGCCACTGAGGAACCCATACTGGTCTTTCTGATTTCCATGTAATTTTTATTGTCTCAGTGGCCCTTTGTGAAAATCCAACCCATGTCTGTCTGTTCCTTGATCTATTTGTATTGGTGCTGCTATACCTTCTTCTTGTTTTTATAATCTTTTTACTTTCCTAAAACCTTGTCTAGCCATAATAGTGGGTGCATTTTGATTGATACTATTTGTTAATGTCAAACCTAATTGATCTAGGACATCTCGTCCCCATAAATTTACGAGAAGATGATCCAATACATGTGGCTGTATAGTTCCTTCACATCTTTCAGGATCCTTCCAATCTAATACCATTGCACTTCTATCGGGATTAGTTGCCACTTCTAGGCCTCAAAGCGTTTGAGTGGCTTGTTGTAATGGCCAATGTTTTGGCCATTCTTGACGAGAGATAATGCTAAGGTCTGCACCTGTATCCAGTAGCCCATTAAATTCATGTCCTTGAATATTTAGTTTTAGCATGGGGCGAGAATCTAAATTTAAAGAAAGCATAGCCCAATCTACACCTGTGGAGCATAATCCCTCGGAACCTCTTTCTACAGCATGACTGGAAAATTTATCATGTAGGCTTGGTATTATTAGTAACTGTGCTATTCTATCTCCTGGTGAAATTATTGATATACCCTTTGGAGAACTGGCTATAATTTTTATTTCACCTTCATAATCGGAATCAATTACCCCAGGACTTATCAAAAGTCCTTTTAGAGTAGAAGAACTGCGTCCCAATAATAAGCCTACTGTTCCTTTGGGAAGAGGTCCTTTCACCCCTGTGGGAATGATTTGAACTCCCATCTCTGGAGTTAGTACTGATTTGGCGGAGGCGCAGATGTCCAACCCTGCGCTCCCTCTGGTTTGTCTGATGAGGGATCTGATGTCCTGGGCACTGCCCTGATGGGGTTGCTGGGGTTGCTGGGTTCCTCCAGTGCTCCATATATTTGTGGTTTGGGGCCCCGGAGCATTGGGGCCCCCTGTCCATTTTTTGGCAACGAAGCCCGATGCCTTTGTGCACAATATTGTGGATAAACACCTTGTCCTTGTTCTTTTTTTGATAATGGAGTACCCTCTATGGTGGTTTGAGAATGGTATTAATTAGCCCAATATAATGGAGTACCTTCTATGGTGGTTTGAGAATGGCATTCATTAGCCCAATGTCTCCATCTACGGCATCGTGGGCAAATACCCGGTATTCTACTCCTTTGATACCTAGTTTTGTTAAACCCTCCTCCTATGGGGCAATTCCTTTTAAAATGTCCTGTTTGTTCACAATTGTAGCATGTTCTTGGCCTGGAATCTAAAGCCTGTTTTACTGCAGCTGCCACAATTTGCCCTTGTTCATTAATGTCTCTGGCATCTAAAGCCTGTTTTACTGCAGCTGTCACAATTTGCCCTTGTCCTTCTGCAACCCAGTTTCTAATCACTGCTCTCTGCTACGATCCTTCTGCATCCCAGGCTCCAACATCTGCTTTCTGCAACCGTCCTTCTTCAACCAAGTCTCCGACATCTGCTCTCTGAAAGGATCCTTCTGAATACCAGTCTCCATCCTCTGCTCTCTGCAATAATCCTACTGTACCTCAGTCGCCACCCTCTGCTCTATGTAACAATCCTTCTGCACTGCAGTCTCCAAACTCTGCTCTAGGTAATATTCTTCTGAAACCCAGTCTCCAAACTCTGCTCTCTGTAACAGCCTTTCTGTATGCAGTCTCCAACCTCTGCTCTCTTTAACAGGCCTTCTGAACCCCAGTCTCCAAACTCTGCTCTCTGTATCAGTACTTCTGCACCCCAGTCTCCAAAATCTGCTCTCTGTAACAGTCTTTCTGCATCTCAGTCTCCTAATTCTGCTTTGTGCAACAGTTCTTCTGCACAACAGTCTCCAACATCTGCACTCTGAAATAGTTCTTCTCCACTCCAGTCTCCAAGCTCTGCTCTCTGTAACAGTCCTCCTGTATTGCAGTCTCCAAATTCTGCTCTCTGTAATGGTCCTTCTGCACTTCAGTCTCCAACCTCTGCTTTTTGTATTAGTCCTTCTGCACCCCAGTCTAAAACCTCTGCTATCTGAAACAGTCCTTCTGCACCTCAGTCTCCAAATTCTATTCTGTACAGAAGTTCTTCTGCACCCAAGTCTCCAACACCTGATCGCTGCAACAGTCCTTCTTCACCCCAGTTTCCAACCTCTGCTATTTGCAGCAGTCCTTCTGAACCCCAGTCTCCTATCTCTGCTCTCTGTAACAGTCCTTCTGCACCCAAGTCTCCAACCTCTGCTCTCTGCAACAGTCCTTCTACACCCCAGTCTTCAAACTCTGCTCTGTTTAACAGTTTTTCTGCAACCCAGTCTCCAACCTCTGCTTACTGGAACAGTCCTTCTGCACCATATTCTCCAACCTCTGCTCTCTGTTACAGTCTTTGTATACCGCAGTATCAAACCTCTGCTCTCTGTAAGGGTCCGTCTGCACCCTAATTTCCAACCTCTGCTTTCTGTAACAGTCATTCTGCACCTCAGTCACAAACTCTGCTCTCTGTAACTGTCCTTCTGCACCTCAGTCTCCGACATCTGCTCTCTCTAACAGTATTACTGCACCTCAGTCTGAAACCTCTGCTATCTGCATGATTCTTCTGCACCCCAGTCTTCAACCACTGCTCTCTGTAATACTCGTCCTGCACCTCAGTCCCAAACCCCTGCTCTCTAAAATCCTTCTGCAACCCAACCTCAAACTCTGCTCTCTAAACCAGTCCTTCTGCATTCCAGCCTCAAAACTCTGCTCTCTATAACTGTCCTTCTGCAACCCAGTCTCCAACCTCTGCTCTCTGTAGCAGGCCTTGTGCACCCCAGTCTCCAAACTCTGCTCTCTGAAACAGTCCTTATGCAAGCCAGTCTCCAACCTCTGCTCTCTGTAATGGTCCTTCTACACCCCAGTCTCCAACATCTGCTCACTGCAATGATCCTTCTTCTCAACAGGCTCCAACCTCTGCTCTCTGTATCAGTCCTTCTGCACCTATATCTCCAACCTCTACTCTCTGCAACAGTCCTTCTGCACCCCTGTCTCCAACCTCTGCTCTCTGCAACATTTCTTCTACACTCAGATCTCCAAACTGTGCTATCTGTACTGTCATTCTCCACCCCAGTCTACAACCTCTGCTTTCTGTAACGATCCTTCTTCCCCTGAGTATCCAACCTCTGCTCTCTTAAACGATCCTTCTGCACCTCAGTTTCAAACCTCTTCTCACTGCAGCGATCCTTGTGCACCCCAGTCTCCAAACTGTGGTCTCCGTGACTGTCCTTCTGACCCCAGTCTCCAACATCTGCTCGCTGTAAAGATGTTTCTGCACCCCATTCTCCAACCTCTGCTAGCTGAAATAATCCTTCTGCACCACAGTTATCAACCTCTACTCTCTGCAACGATCCTTCTGTACCTCAGTCTCCAACCTCTGCTTTCTATAACAGTCCTTCTGTACGTCAGTCACCAACATCTGCTCTCTGTAACAGGCCTTATGCACCCCAGTCTTCAAACTCTGCTCTCAGTAACAGTCTTAGCACTCCTTCTGCACTCCAGTCTCAACCTTCTACTCTCTGTACAAGTCCTTCTGCACCTCAGTCTCCAACCTCAGCTCTTTGTTTGATCCTTCTGCAACCCATTTTCCAAATGCTGCTCTCTGTAACAGTCTTCTGCACCCCAGTCTCCAAACACTGTTCTCTGTAACAAGCCTTCTGCACCCCAGTCTTTAACCTCTGCTCTCTGCAACGATCCTTCTGCACCCCAGTCTCCAAACTCTACTCTGTAACAGTCCTTCTGCACCTCAGGATCAAGCATCTGCTCTCTGAAACAGTCCTTCTGCACCTCAGTCTGAAAACTCAGCTCTCTGCAAAAATCCTTCTGCACCCGGGTTTCCAATCTTTGCTCTCTGTAACAGTCCTTCTGAACCTCAGTCTACAAAATGCTCACTTTAAGATCCTTCTGCAACCCAGAAACGAAATTGTGCATACTTTAACAGTCCTTCTGCACCTCAGTCTCCAAACTCTGCTCTCTGTAACAGGTCTTCTGTACCTCAGTCTCCAACCTCTGCTCTCTGAAACGGTTCTTCTGCATCCCAGTCTACAAACTCTTCTATCTGCAACAGTACTTCTGCACCCAAGTCTCCAACATCTGCTCTCTGTATCAGTCCTTATGCAACTCAGTCTCCAACCTCTGCTTGCTGCAGCAGTTCTTTTACTCCCCAGTAACCAAATCTGCTCTGTGTAACGATCCTTCTGCACCTTAGTTTCAAAACTCTGATCTCTGCAATGATCCACCTGCACCCCAGTATGCAAACTCTGATCTCTGTATCAATCCTTCTGCAACATAGTCTCCAACCTCTGCTCTCTGTAACGATCCTTCTGCATCTCATCTCCAAATTCTGCTCTCTGTAAAAGTCCTTCTGCACCTCAGTCTTCAACCTCTGCACTCTTTAACAGTCCTTCTGCACCCCAGTCTCCAAAATCTGCTCTCTGCAACCATCCTTTTTTTCCCTAGGCTCCAACCTCTGCTCACAGCAACGGTCCTTATACACCCCAGTTTTGAAACTCTGCTCTCTGTAACAGTCCTTTTGCACCTCAGTCTCCAAACTGTGCTCTCTGCAACAGTTCTTCTGCACCCCAGTCTCCAACCTCTGCTCTCGGTAACAGTTCTTCTGCACCCCAATATCCAAACTCTGCTCTCTGTAACGCTCCCTCTGCACCCCAGTCTCCAACCTCTACTCTCTGTAAAAGTCCTTCTGAACCTCCGTCTACAACCTCTGTTCTCTGTAAGATCCTTCTGCCACGCATTCTCCAAATGCTGCTCTCTGTAACAGTCCTCCTGCACCCCAGTCTCCAAACTCTGCTCTCTGTAACATTCTTTCTGCACCCCAGTCTCCAATCTTTGCTCTCTGTAACAGGCCTTCTGCACCCCAGTCTCCAACCTCTTCTCCCTGCAAGGATCCTTCTTAACCTCAGTCTCCGAACTCTGCTCTCTGCAACAGTCCTTCAGGACCCAAGGCTCCTCTGCTCTCTGTAACAATCTTTCTGCACCTCAGTCTCCAACCTTTTCTCTCTGCAACAGTTTTTCTGCACCCCAGTCTCAACCCTCTGTTCTCTGCAACAGTCCTTCTGCACCCGGGTCTCCAAACTTTGCTCTCTGTAAAAGTTCTTCTCTACTGCAGTCTCCAAACTCTGCTCCTTGTAACGGTCCTTCTGAACCCGTCTCCAACCTCTGCTTTGTGTATCAGTTCTTCTGCACCCCAGTATCCAACCTCTGCTCTCTGTATCAGTCCTTTTGCACCTCAGTCTCCAACCTCTGTTCTCTGCAGCACTCTTTTTACACACCAGGAACCAAACTCTGCTCTATGTAACGATCCTTCTGCATCATAGTTTTCAACCTCTGCTCTCTGCAATGATCCTTCTGCACACCAGTATCCAACCTCTGCTCTCTGAATCAGTCCTTCTGCACCACAGTCTCCAAACTCTGCTCTCTGCATCAGTCCTTATGCACCCAAGTCTCCAAACTCGGCTCTCTGCAACATATCTTCTACACCCTGGTGTCCAACCTGACCTCTCTTCAACTGTCCTTCTGCAACTCAGTCTCCAACCTCTGCTCGCTGTAACAGTACTTCTGCACCCCAGTCTCGAAAATCTGCTCTCTGCAACGATTGTTCTTCTACCCAGTCTTCAAACTCTGCTCACTGTAAAAAGTTTTTTTGTATCGCAGTCTCCAACCTCTTCTCTTTGTAACGGTCCATCGGCACCCCAATTGCCAACCTCTGCTTTCTATAAAAGTCCTTTTGCACCTCAGACTCCAACCTCTCCTCTCTGTAACAGTCCTTCTAAGCCTCAATCTGAAACCTGTGCTCTCTACATCGGTCCTACTACACCCCAGTCTCCAAACTGTGCTATCTGTAACAATCCTTCTGCACCCAAGTCTCCAACATCTGCTCTCTGTATCAGGTCTTCTGCACCCCAGTCTCCAAACTCTGCTCTCTGTAACAGTCCTTCTGCACCTCAGTCTCCAACCTCATCACTCTGCAACGGACCTTCTGCTCCCCAGTCTCCAACCTCTGCTCTCTGCAAGGATCATTCTGCATCCCAGTCTCCAAAGTCTGCTCTCTGCAACAGTCCTTCTGCACCCCAGTCTCCAACCTCTGCTCTCTGCTACAGTCTTTCTGCATCCCAGTCTCCAACCTCTGCTCTCTGCAACATTTCTTCTACACCCCAGTCTCCAACCTATGCTTTCTGTAACTATCCTACTGCACCCTGGTCTCCAAACTCTGCTCTCTGTAGCGATCCTTCTGAACCTCAGTCTCCAACTTCTGCTCTCTGTAAGGGTCTTTCTGCACCCCAGTCTCCAAACTCTGCTCTCTGCAACAGTCCTTCTGCACCCCATACTCCAAGCTCTGCTCTCTGTAACAGTCCTTCTGCACATCAGTGTCCAAAATCTGTTCTCTGTAAAATCTTTCTGCACCTCAGTCTTCAACCTCTTCTCTCTACAATGATCCTTCAGCACCACAGTCTCCAAACTCTACTTTCTGTAACACTCTTTCTGCACCTCAGTCTCCAACCTGTGCTCTCTGCAACAGAGCTTCTGCACCTCAGTCTGAAAACTTTGTTCTCTGCAAGGATCCTTCTGAACCACAGTCTCAAAACTCTGCTCTCTGTCAAAGTCCTTCTGCAACCCAGTCTCCAACCTCTGCTCTCTGTAGCAGGCCTTTTGCACCCCATTCTCCAACCTCTGCTCTCTGTAATAGTGCTTCTTACCTCAGTCTACAAACTCTGCTCTCTGCAACAGTCCGTCCGAACCCCAGTCTCCAAACTCTGCTTACTGTATCACTCCATCTGCACCACAATTTCCAACATCTGCTCTCTGTAAGAGTCTTTCTGCACCTCAGTCTACAAACTCTACTTTCTGCAACAGTCCTTCTGCATCAAATCTCCAACCTCTGCCTCTGTAACAGTCCTAATGTAACCCAGTCTCAAACTTCTGCTCTCTGCAACAGTCCTTCTGAACCCCAATGTGAACATGTGCTCTCGGCTACAGTCTTTATACACTCCGGTGTCCAACCTGTGATCTCTGCAACAGTCCCTCTGCAATCCAGTCTCCAACCTCTGTTCTCTGCAATAGTCCTTCTGCACCCCAGTCTCCAACATGTGCTCTCAGAAAAAGTTCTTTTGCACCCAAGTCTTCAACATCTGCAGTCTGCAAAAGTCTACCTGAAGCTCAGTGTGAAAATTCTGCTCTCTGCAACGATCCTTATGCACACCAGTCTCCCAAATCTGCTTTCTGTAACAGTCCTTCTGAACCTCAGTCTCCAGAATCCGCTCTCTGTATCAGTGCTTCTGCACCCCAGCCTCCAACCTCTGCTCTCTGTAAGATCCTTTCGCACCCCAGTTTCAAAATCTGCTTTCTGTAACATTCCTTCTGCTCCCCAAGATCCAACCTCTGCTCTCTGTAACAGTCCTATTGTACCGCAATCCTTATCCTCTGCTGTCTGCAACGATCCTTCTGCACCCCTGTCTCCCACCTCTCCTTTCTGTATCATTCCTTTTGCACCACAGTTTCCAAGCTAATCTCTCTGTAACATTCCTTCTGCACCTCTGTTTCCAAACTCTGCTCTCTGCAACAGTTTTTCTGCACACCAGTCTATAACTTATGCTCTCTGCAACAGTTCTACTGCACCCCAGACTCCAAGGTCTGCACTCTGAAACAGTTCTTCTCCACACCAGTCTCCAACCTGTGCTCTATGTAACAGTCCTCCTGTAGTGCAGTCTCCAAAATATGCTCTCTGTAACGCTTCTTCTGCTCCCCAGTCTTCAACCTCTGCTTTCTGTATCAGGTCTTCTGCACTCCAGTCTACAACCTCATCTCTCTGTAACAGCCCTTCTGCACCTCAGTCTCCAAACTCTGCTCTCTGTAACAGTCCATCTGCACCCAAGTCTCAAACCTCTGCTTTCTGCAACAGTCCTTCTACACCCCATTCTCCAAACTCTGCTATCTGCAACAGTCCTTCTGCACCCCAGTCTCCAAACTCTGCTATCTGCAACAGTCCTTCTGCACCCCAGTCTCCAAACTCTGCTCTTTGTATCATTCCTTCTGCACCTCAGTCTCCAACATCTTCTCTCTGAAACAGTCCATCTGCACTGCAGTCTCCAACATCTTCTCTCTGCAACAGTCCTTCTACACCCTAGTTTCTAGCCTCTGCTCTCTGCAACAGTCCTTCTGCACCCCAGTTTCCAAACTCTACACTCTGTAACAGTTTTCCTATACCGCAGTTTCCAAACTCTGGTCTCTGTAACGTTTCTTCTCCACCCCAATTTCCAACCTCTAGTTTTTTTTTTAATTTTTAATTTTTTATTGGTTGTTCACAACATTACAAAGCTCTTGACATATCATATTTCATACATTAGATTGAAGTGGGTTATGAACTCCTAATTTTACCCCAAATGCAGATTGCAGAATCATGTCACCAACCTCTAGTTTTTGTAACAGTGTTTCTGCACCTCAGTCTCCAAACTCTGCTCTCTTTAGCAGGCCTTCTGCACCCCAGTCTTCAAAATCTGCTCTCTTCAAGGATCCTTCTGCACCGCTGTCTCCAAACTCTGCTCTCTGCAATGAACCTACTGCACCACAGTCTTTAACCGCTGATCTCTGCAACAGTCCTTCTACACCACAGTCTTCAACCTCTGCTCTCTGTAACAGTCCTTCTGAACCCCAGTCTCCAAACTCTGCTCTCTGTAAGAGTCTTTCTGCACATCAGATTCTAACCTCTGCTCTCTGCAACAGTCCTTTTGCATCTCATTTTTAACCTGTACTCTCTGCATCAGTCCTTCTGAACCCCAGTCTCCAAACTCTGCTCTCTGCAACGATCCTTCTGGACCCAAGTCTCCAACCACTGCTATCTGTAACAAACCTTCTGCACCACAGTCTCCAAACTCTGCTCTCTGTAAGATCCTTCTACACTCCAGTTTCCAAACTCTGCTCTCTGTAACATTCCTTCTCCAACCCAGTCTTTAACCTCTGCCTTCTGCAAGTGTCCTGCAGCACCCCAGTCTCAAACCTCTGTCCTCTGCAAAAGTCCTTGTGCTCCCCAGTCTCCAACTTCTGCTCTCTGTAACAGTCTTTCAGCACCCAAGTCTCAAAACTCTGCTTTCTGGATCAGTACTTTTAAACCTCAGTCTCAAACCTCTGATCTCTGTATCTATCCTTCTGCACTTCAGTCTCCAACCTGTGCTCTCTGTAACATTCCTTCTGCACCCCAGTCTCCAACCTCTGCTGTCTGTAACAGTTTTTCTATACCACAGTCCCCAAAGTCTGGTCTCTGTATCGGTCCTTCTGCACCCCAAATTTCAAACTCTGCTTTCTGTAACAGTCTTTCTGCACCTCAGTCTCTAAACTCTGCTCTCTGTAACAGTGCTTCTACACCTCAGTCTCCAACCTCTGCTCTCTGTAAAAGTCCTACTGAACCTCAGTCTGACACCTCTGCTCTCTTCATGATCCTTCTGCACGCCAGTCTCCAAACACTGCTCTCTGTAACAGTTCACCTACACCTCAGTCTGCAAACTCTGCTCTCTTTAAGATCCTTCAGCAACCCAGACTCTAAACTCTGCTCTCTATACCTGTCCTTCTGCACCCCAGTCTCCAACATTTCCTCTCTCTAACAGGCCTTCTGTACGCCAGTCTTCAAACTCTTCTCTCTGTAGCAGGCCTTCTGCACCCCAGTCTCCAACCTCTGCTCTCTGCAATGATCGTACTGCACCTCAGTCTCAAACCTCTGATCTCTTAAACTGTCCTTCTGTACCTCAGTCTCCAAATTCTGCTCTCTGTAAGATCCTTCTGCACCCCTGTATCCAACCTCTGCTCTCTGTAATACTCCTTATGCATCCAAGTCTCCAACCTCTGCTCTATGTAACAGTCCTTCTGCACCCGAGTCTGCAACCTCTGCTCTCTAAAACAGTCCTTCTGCCCCCGAGTTACCAAAATCTGCTCTCTGCAACAGTCCTTCTGTGCCCCAGTCTCCAACATCTTCTTTCTAAAACAGTTCTTCTGCACCCCAGTCTCCAACCTCTGCTCTCTGTAACAGTCCTGCAGCACCTCAGTCTCCCAACTCTGCTCTCTGTAAGATTCTTCTGCAACCCAGTCTTTAATCTCTGCACTCTGTAACAGTCTTTCTGCAAAACAGTCTCCATCCTCTTCTCTCTGTAAGAGACATTCTGCACCCCAGTCTCCAACCTCTTCTCTCTGCAACGATTCTTCTCCACCCCAGTCTCCAACATCTGATCTCTGCAACACTCCTTTTGAACCCCAGTCTCAAAACTCTGCTCTCTGTAAGATCCATCTGAACCCCAGTCTCCAAACTCTACTCTCTGTAACAGTCCTTCTGCACCCCAGTCTCTAAACTCTGCTCTCTCTTACAGTCATTCTGCACCTCAGTCTCCAACCTCTGCTCTGTGTAACAGTCCTTCTGCAACCCAGTTTCTAAAATCTGCTCTCTTGAACGATCCTTCTGGAACCCAGTCTCCAATGTCTGCTCTTTGCAACAGTCCTTCTGCACCACAGTCTCCAAACTCTGCTCTCTGTCAGATCTTTCTGCACTCCAGTTTCCAAACTCTGCTCTTGGTAACATTCCTTCTTCACCCCAGTCTCCAAACTCTGTCCTCTACAACAGATTTTCTGCTTCCCAGACTCCGAGATCTGTTCTCTGTAACAGTCCTTCTATACCGCAGTCTTTAACCTCTGCTCTTTGTAACGATCCTTTTACACCCCAGTCTCCATCTCTACTTTCTGTATCAGTCTGTCTGAACCCCAGTCTCCAACCTCTGTTCTCTGTATCTATCATTCTGCACCTCAGTCTCCAACCTGTGCTCTATGTAATAGTCCTTCTGCACCCCAGTCTCCAACCTCTGGTCTCGGTAACAGACCTATACCACAGTCTCCAAACTCTGCTCTCTATAATGGTCCTTCTGCAGCCCAATTTCGAAACTCTGCTTTCTGTAACAGTCCTTCTGCACCTGAGTCTCCAAACTCTCCACTATGTAACAGTCCTTCTACACCTCAGTCTACGACCTCTGCTCCCTGTAACAGTCCACCTACACCTCAGTCTCCAACGTCTGCTCTCTGTAAGATCCTTCAACAACCCAGTCTCCAAACACTGCTCTGTATAACAGTCCTTCTGCACCCCAGTTTCCAACCTTTGCTCTCTGTTACTATCCTACTGCACCCTGGTCTCCAAACTATGCTCTCTGTAGCCATCCTTCTGCATCTCAGTCTCCAACCTCCGCTCTCTGCAACGATCCTTCTGCAACTCAGTCTGCAACGTCTGTTCTCTACAACAGTCCTTCTCACCCTAGTCTCCAGGCTTTGCCCTCTGTAACATCCTTTTGCACCCCAGCTTCAAAACTCTGCTCTAGGTGACATTCCTTTGGCACCCCAGTCTCCACCCGCTGCTCTTTGTAACAGTACTTCTGTACGGCAGTCTCCAATCTCTGCTCACTGCAACATTTCTTCTGCACCCCAGTCTCCAATCTGTGCTCTCTGTAACTGTCTTTCTGACCCCAGTCTCCAACTTCTGCTCTCTGTATCGATCCTTCTGCACCTAAGTCTCCAAACTCTGCTCTCTGCAACAGTCCTTCTGCATCCGAGTTTTCAAACTCTTCTCTCTGTAAGATCCTTCTGCACCCATTTCCAAACTCTTCTCTCTGTAACATTGCTTCTGCACCCTAGTCTCCAACCTCTGTTTTCTTTTTTTTTCTTTTTTTTATTGTTAGTCGTTCAAAACCTTACACAGTTCTTAATACATCATATTTCACAGTTTGATTCAAGCGGGTTATGAACTCCCAACTTTACCCCGTATACAGATTGCTGTATCACATCAGTTACCCTTCCATTGATTGACATATTGCCTTTCTAGTGTCTGATGTATTCTGCTGTCAGTCCTATTCTCTACTATCCCCCCTCCCCTCACCTCCCCTCCCCTTTTCTCTCTACCCCTTCTAATGTAAATCATTTCTTCAATTTGTATTATCTTGTCTTACCCCTCCATTACATATTTCTTGATATATCATATTTCACATTTTGATTCAAGTGGGTTATGCACTCCCATATTGCCCCTTATACAGCTTGCAGATTCACATCAGTTTCGCTTCCATTGCTTTACATATTGCCATCCTAGTGTCTGTTGTATTCTGCTGCCTTTTCTATCCTCTACTATCCCCCCTCCCCTCCCCTCCCCTCCCCTCTTCTCTCTCTACCCCCACTACTGCAATTCATTCCTCCCCCTTGTATTATTTTTCCCTTTCCCCTCACTTCCTCTTGTATGTAATTTTGTATAAACCTGAGGGTCTCGTTCCATTTCCATGCTATTTCCCTTCTCTCTCCCTTTCCCTCCCACCTCTCAACCCTGTTTAATGATGGTCTTCTTCTTGTGCTCTTCTTCCCTAGTCTGTTCTTAATTACTCTCCTTATATCAAAGAAGACATTTGGCATTTGTTTTTTAGGGCTTGGCTAGCTTCGCTTAGCATAATCTGCTCTAATGCCATCCATTTCCCTCCAAATTCTATGATTTTGTCATTTCTTAATGCAGAGTAATACTCCATTGTGTATAAATGCCACATTTTTTTATCCATTCGTCTATTGAAGGGCATCTAGGTTGGTTCCACAGTCTTCCTATTGTGAATTGTGCTGCTATGAACATCGATGTAGCAGTGTCCCTGTAGCATGCTCTTTTTAGGTCTTTAGGGAATAGACCCAGAAGGGGGATATCTGGGTCAAATGGTGGTTCCATTCCCAGCTTTCCAAGAAATCTCCATACTGCTTTCCAAATTGGCTGCACCAATTTGCAGTCCCACCAACAATGTACAAGTGTACCCTTTTCCCCACATCCTCGCCAGCACTTATTGTTGTTTGACTTCGTAATGGCTGCCAATCTTACTGGAGTGAGATGGTATCTTAGTGTGGTTTTGATTTGCATTTCTCTGACTGCTAGAGATGGTGAGCATTTTTTCATGTACTTGTTGATTGATTGTATGTCCTCCTCTGAGAAGTGTCTGTTCAAGTCCTTGGCCCATTTGTTGATGGGATTATTTGTTATCTTATTGTCTAATTTTCTGAGTTCTTTATATACTCTGGATATTAGGGCTCTACCTGAAGTGTGAGGAGTAAAGATTTGTTCCCATGATGTAGGCTCCCTACTTACCTCTCTTATTGTTTCTTTTGCTGAGAAAAAACTTTTTAGTTTGAGTAAGTCCCATTTGTTGATTCTAGATGTTAACTCTTGTGCTATTGGTGTCCTATTGAGGAATTTGGAACCCGACCCCACAGCATGTAGGTCGTAGCCAACTTTCTCTTCTATCAGATGCCATGTCTCTGATTTGATATTAAGCTCCTTGATCCATTTTGAGTTAACTTTTGTGCATGGCGAGAGAAAGGGATTCAATTTCATTTTGTTGCATATGGATTTCCAATTTTCCCAGCACCATTTGTTGAAGATGCTATCCTTCCTCCATTGCATGCTTTTAGCCCCTTTATCAAATATAAGAAAGTTGTAGTTTTGTGGGTTGGTTTCTGTGTCCTCTATTCTGTACCATTGGTCCACCCGCCTGTTTTGGTACCAGTACCATGCTGTTTTTGTTACTATTGCTCTGTAGTATATTTTGAAATCTGGAATCGCTATACCACCTGATTCACATTTCCTGCTTAGTATTATTTTTGCTATTCTGGGTCTTTTATTCTTCCATATGAATTTCATGATTGCTTTCTCCATTTCTACAAGAAATGCCGTTGGGATTTTGATTGGCATTGCATTAAACCTATAGAGAACTTTTGGTAATATCGCCATTTTGATGATGTTAGTTCTGCCTATCCATGAACAGGGTATATTTTTCCATCTTCTAAGGTCTTCTTCAATTTCTCTTTTTAGGGTTCTGTAGTTTTCATTGTATAAGTCTTTCACCTCTTTTGTTAGGTTGATTCCCAAGTATTTTATTCTTTTTGAGGATATTGTGAACGGGGTGGTTGTCCTCGTGTCCATTTCAGAGGATTTGTCGCTGATATACAGGAATGCTTTTGATTTATGCGTGTTGATTTTATAACCTGCCACTTTGCTGAATTCATTTATTAGCTCTAACAGTTTCTTTGTAGACCATATTGGGTCTGCTAGGTATAGAATCATGTCATCTGCAAATAGTGATAACTTAAGTTCTTCTTTTCCTATTTTTATGCCTTTAATTTCTTTCGTCTGTCTAATTGTTCTGGCCAGTGTTTTGAGAACTATGTTGAACAGGAGTGGTGAGAGAGGGCATCCCTGTCTTGTTCCAGATTTTAGAGGGAATGCCTTCAATTTTTCTTCATTCAGAATGATGCTAGCCTGAGGCTTAGCATAAATTGCTTTTACAATGTTGAGGTATGTTCCTGTTATCCCTAGTTTTTCAAGAGTTTTGAACATAAACGGATGCTGTACTTTGTCGAATGCTTTTTCTGCATCTATCGAGATGATCATATGGTTCTTATTTTTAAGTCTATTGATGTGGTGAATAACATTTATTGATTTCCGTATATTGAACTAACCTTGTATACCAGGGATGAATCCTACTTGATCATGGTGCACAATTTTTTTGATATGTTTTTGTATCCGATTTGCCAGAATTTTATTGAGGATTTTTGAATCTAGGTTCATTAGAGATATTGGTCTGTAGTTTTCTTTCTTTGAAGTGTCTTTGTCTGGTTTCGGAATCAGGGTGATGTTGGCCTCGTAGAATGAATTTGGAAGTTCTCCCTCTTTTTCTATTTCCTGAAATAGCTTTTAAAGTATTGGTATTAGTTCCTCTTTAAAGGTTTTGTAAAACTCTGCTGTAAACCCATCAGGTCCTGGGCTTTTCTTAGATGGTAATCTTTTGATGGTTTCTTCTATTTCCTCAATTGATATTGGTCTGTTTAGGTTGTCTATATCCTCCTGACTCAATCTGGGCAGATTATATGACTTAAGAAATTTATCGATGCCTTCACTATCTTCTATTTTATTGGAGTATAAGGATTCAAAATAATTTCTGATTATCTTCTGTATTTCTGAAGTGTCTGTCGTGATCTTGCCTTTTTCATCCCTTATGCTAGTAATTTGAGTTCTCTCTCTTCTTCTCTTCGCTAGCATGGCTAAGGGTCTGTCAATTTTATTTATCTTTTCGAAGAACCAACTTTTCGTTTTTGTCAATTTTTTCAATTGTTTCTTTTGTTTCGATTTCATTAATTTCAGCTCTGATTTTAATTATTTCTTGCCTTCTACTTCTTTTGCTGTGGTTTTGCTCTTCTTTTTCTAGAATTTTGAGATGAAGTATGAGATCATTTATTTGTTGGTTTTTTCTTTTTTTAAGGAATGAACTCCAAGCAATGAATTTTCCTCTTAGAACTGCTTTCAATGTGTCCCATAGATTCCGATATGTTGTGTCTGTGTTTTCATTAAACTCTAAGAATTTTTTAATTTCCTCCTTGATGTCTTCTAAAACCCATTGATCATTCAGTAACCTATTGTTCATTCTCCAAGTGATGCATGATTTTTCCTTGCTTCTTTTATGGTTGATTTTCAGTTTCATTCCATTATGATCAGATAAGATGCATGGTATTATCTCCGCTCCTTTATATTGTCTAAGAGTTGCCCTGTGACATAATATATGATCTATTTTTGAGAAGGATCCATGTGCTGCTGAGAAAAAAGTGTAGCTGCTTGATGTTGGGTGGTATATTCTATATATGTCAATTAAGTCTAGGTTGTTAATTGTGTTATTGAGTTCTATAGTTTCCTTATTCAACTTTTGTTTGGAAGATCTGTCCAGTGGTGAGAGAGGTGTGTTGAAGTCTCCCATGATTATTGTATGGTGGTCTATTAGACTCTTGAACTTGAGAAGAGTTTGCTTGATGAACGCAGCAGCACCGTTGTTTGGGGCATATATATTTATGATTGTTATGTCTTGTTGGTGTATGGTTCCCTTGAGCAGTATGTAGTGTCCTTCTTTATCCCTTTTGATTAACTTTGGTTTGAAATCTATTTTATTTGATATGAGTATGGACACTCCTGCTTGTTTCCGCAGTCCATATGAGTGATATGATTTTTCCCAACCTTTCACCTTCAGTCTATGTATATCCTTTCCTATCAAATGCGTCTCCTGTAGGCAGCATATTGTTGGATCTTGTTTTGTGATCCATTCAACTAACCTGTGTCTCTTAATTGGTGAGTTTAAGCCATTAACATTTAGGGTTATTATTGAGATATGGTTTGTTCTTCCAGCCATATTTGTTTATTAATGCTGTTAAACCTGATTTGTTTTTCTCTTTGATTTTCCCCCCCTTTACTGTCCTACCTCCCACTGTTGGTTTTCATTGTTGTTTTCCATTTCCTCTTCCTGTAGTGTTTTGCCAAGGATTTTTTGAAGAGATGGTTTTCTAGCTGCAAATTCTTTTAACTTTTGTTTATCATGGAATGTTTTAATTTCATCTTCCATCCTGAAGCTTAATTTCGCCGGATACACGATTCTTGGTTGGAACCCATTTTCTTTTAGCGTTTGAAATATGTTATTCCAGGATCTTCTAGCTTTTAGAGTCTGTGTTGAGAGATCAGCTGTTATCCTGATTGGTTTACCCCCAATGTAATCTGCTTCCTTTCTCTTGTAGCTTTTAAAATTCTCTCCTTATTCTGTATGTTGGACATCTTCATTATAATGTGTCTAGGTGTGGATCTCTTATGATTTTGCACATTCGGCGTCCTGTAGGCTTCTAGGATTTGGGGTTCTGTCTCATTCTTCAAGTCTGGGAAGTTTTCTCGTATTATTTCACTGAATAAATTGTCTATTCCTTTGGTTTGGAGCTCTGTGCCTTCCTGTATCCCAATGACTCTTAAGTTTGGTCTTTTGATATTATCCCATATTTCTTGGATGTTCTGCTCATGGTTTCTTAGCAGACTTGCTGAGCTGTCTATGCTCTTTTCAAGTTGAAATACTCTGTCTTCATTGTCTGATGTTCTATCTTCTAAGTGATCCACTCTGCTGGTAGTTTTCTCAATTGAGTTTTTAAGTTGGTTTATTGCTTCCTGCATTTCTAGGATTTCTATTTGTTTGTTTTTTATTTCCTCTATCTCCCTGTGAAATTGATCTTTTACTTCCTGGATTTGTTTATGAAGTTCCTTGTCAATGTGATCTTTCATTGTCTGATTTTGCTGTCTCATGTCTTCCTTGAGACTCCAGATCATCTGAAGCATGTATATCCTGACCTCTCTGTCTGACATTCCATCTGTTGCAGCTATTACCTCTTCTAGAGTTGAGTTGACCTGCATTGCCTGTGGTCCTTTCTTTCCTTGTCTTTTCATACTGCTGTCGTTTCTTTCTGCTTGGTGAAACTGTTGTGTTTTTGAGATTTTCCCTCTATTTATTTATATTGCTCTTGTATAGTTGAAAAGTCTCCCTTGCAGGACAGATGGTGGCTGTGATCCTCCACCAATTGGTGCGATCTGTCTACTATGCTGGCGGGCCCTAGGTCTGCTCTGCTGGCCGGTCGAAGGTCCACCTACCCAGCAGGCGCGAGGGGCACCTCTGTCTCTCCGTAGGTTGCTGGGCCTAACCTCCCGATGGGTCCCCGGTATGCGTACCTTGCAGGCACTGGGGGTGGCGCCGGCTCCGGCCCGCAACAAGCCGCTGGGCCTGATCTGCCGCTGGTCGCAGTCCCGCCTACCTTGCAGGCACTGGGGGAGGGGACTGTCCTGCCCCTCAGCAGGCCCCTAAGCCTGATCTGCTGGAGGTGACAGTCCCGCCTACCTTGCAGGCACTGGGGGAGCGGACGGGCCTGCCCCACAGAAGGCCGCTGGTGGGTCGCAGGACCCCGTTCCCTGCAGGCGTGTGTCTCAGCTCTGTCTCTTCGCAGATTGCTGGGCCTGACCTGCTTGTGGGTAGCAGGTTCTCCTACTTTGCAGGCACTGGGGGTGGGGCCGGCTCCGGCCCCAACCAGCCGCTGGGCCTGCTCTGCAGGTGGTCACAGTCCCGCCTACCTTGCAGGCACTGGGGGAGGGGACGGGCCTTCCCCACAGAAGGCCGCTGGTGGGTCGCAGGACCCTGTTCCCTGCAGGCGTGTGTGTCAGCTCTGTCTCTTCGCAGATTGCTGGGCCTGACCTACCTGTGGGTCGCCGGTTCTCCTACTTTTCAGGCACTGGGGGTGGGGCCGGCTCGGGCCCGCAACCAGCCACTGGGCCTGATCTGCCCCTGGTCGCAGTCCCGCCTACCTTGCAGGCACTGGGGGAGGGGACTGTCCTGCCCCTCAGCAGGCCACTAAGCCTGATCTGCTAGAGGTGACAGTCCTGCATACCTTGCAGGCTCTGGGGGAGGGGACGGGCCTGCCCCACAGAAGGCCGCTGGTGGGTCACAGGACCCCGTTCCCTGCAGGCGCGTGTGTCAGCTCTGTCTGTCCGCAGATTGCTGGGCCTGGCCTGCCCGTAGGTCGCCGGTTATCCTACCTTGCAGGCACTGGGGGTGGGGCCGGCTCTGGCCCCAACCAGCCACTGGGCCTGCTCTGCCAGTGGTCACATTCCCGCCTACCTTGCAGGCACTGGGGGAGGGGACGGGCCTGCCCCACAGAAGGCCGCTGGTGGGTCGCAGGACCCCGTTCCCTGCAGGAGCGTGTGTCAGCTCTGTCTGTCCGCAGATTGCTGGGCCTGGCCTGCCCGTAGGTCGCCGGTTCTCCTACCTTTCCAACCTCTGTTTTCTACAACAGTTCTTCTGTACAAGAGTCTTCAACATCTATTCTCTGTAAGGGTCCTTCTTCACCACAGTCTCCAACCTCTGCTTTCTGTATCAGTCCTTCTGCAACACAGTCTCCAAACTCTGCTCTCTGTAAAAGACTTCTGCACCTCACTTTGCAAACTCTTCTCTCTGCGACACTCCTTATGCACCCCAGTCTTCAACCTTGCTCTCTGCAACAGTCCTTCTGCACCCCAGCCTCCAATATCTGCTATCTGCGACAGTCATTCTCCACCCCAGTCTCCACGCTCTGCTCTCTGTAACAGTCCTTCTGAACATCAGTTTCAAAACTCCGCTCTCAGTCACAATCCTTCTGCACCTCAGTCTCTAAACACTGCTATGTGTAACAGTCCTTCTGCACCTCAGACTCCAACCTCTGCTCTCCGCAACAGTCTTTCTGTGCCCCAGTCTCCAACCTCATCTCTGCAACAGTCCTTCTGCACCTCAGTGTCCAACCTCTGATCTCTGTAAGAACCTTCTGAAACCAAGTTTCCAACTTCTGCTTTCTACAATGGTCCTTCTACACCCGAGTCTCCAACCTCTGTTCTTTACAACACTTATTCTGCACCCAGTTCTCCAACCTCTTCTCTCTGTAACAGTACTTTTACACCCCAGTCTCCAAACTCTTCTTTCTGTATCAGGCTTTTTGCACCACAGTCTTCAACCTCTACTCTCTGCTACAGTCTTCTGTACCCCACTCTTCAACCTCTGCTCTGTGTAACAGTCCTTCTGTACTGCATTCTTCAACCTATGCTCTCTGTAACGGTCCTTCTGCACCCCAGTCTCCAATCTCTGCTTTCTATATCAGTCCTTTTGCACACCAGTCTCCAACCTCTGCTCTCCTTATCAGTCCTTCTGCACCTCAGTCTACACACACAACTCTCTCTCACAGTTCTTCTACACCCCAGTCTCCAACGTCTGCTCTCTGCAACAGTCATTCTGAACCTCAGTCTCCAACCTCTCCTCTTTGTAACAATCCTTATGCACCTCAGTCAAAAACCTCTGTTGTCTGAAACGGTCCTCCTGCACCTATGTCTCTAAACTCTACTCTCAGCAATGATCCTTCTGCACCCCATTCTCCAAATTCTGCTCTCAGAAACTATCCTTCTGCACCCCAGTCTCCAACCTTGGATCTCTGAAACAGTCTTTGTCTAACCCAGTCTAAAACATCTGCTATTCTCAACAGTTTTTCTGCACCTCAATGTGAAATATCTGCTCTCTGCAACAGTCCTTCTTCACCCCATTCTTCGACCTCTGCTATCTGCAACAGTCCTTCTGCACCACAGTCTTCAACACCTTCTATCTACAACAGTCCTTTACCCCAGTCAAAATGGTGCTCTCTGTAACAGCCCTTCTATACTGCAGTCTCCAAACTTTGCTCTCTGTAAGCGTCCTTCTGCACCCCAGTCTCTAACCTCTGCTTTCTGTAACATTCCTTATGCACCTTAGTTTCAAACCACTGCTTTATGTAACATTTTTTTTGTAACGCAGAAGAGTCTGCAAACTCTGATTTTTGTATCAGTCCTTCTGCACCACAGTCTCCAACCTATGCTTTCTGTAACCGTCCTTCTACCCCTCAATCTCCAACCTCTGTTTCTGCAACAGTCATGCTAAACCTCAGTCTCCAACCTTTGCTATCTGCAACAGTCCTTCTGCACCCCAGTCTCCAAACTCTGCTCTCTGCAACAGTCCTACTTTACCCCAGTCTACAACATCTTCTCTCTGCAACATTTCTTCTTCACCCCAGTCTACAACTTGTGCTCTCTGTAACTGTCCTTTGAACCCCAGTGTCCAACCTCTGCTCTCTGTAGAGACCCTTCTGTGCCTCACTCTCCAAACTCTGCTCTCTGCAAAGATCCTTATGCACCTCAGTATTAAACCTCTCTTCTCTGAAATGATCCTTCTACACACCAGTCTCCCCGCTCTGCTCTCTGTAACAGTCCTTTTGAACACCAGTGTCAAAACTCCGCTCTTCGTCACAATCCTTGGGCACCTCAGTCTCCAACCACTGCTATCTGTAACAGTCCTTCTGCACCTCAGACTCCAACGTCTGCTCTCTGCAACAGTCCTTCTTCACCCCAGTCTCCAACCTCTGCTCTCTGCAAAAGTCCTTCTGCACCTCAGTTTCCAAACTCTGCTCTCTACAGCGGTCCTTCTACACCTCAGTCTCTAAACTCTACTCTCTGTAACACTCATTCTGAACCTCAGTATCCAACATCTGCGCTCTGTAAGATCCTCCTGCAACCCAGTCTGTAAACTCTGCCCTTCGTAACAGTCCTTCTGCATTCCTTGTCCAACCTCTGTTTTTGTAACAGTCCTTTTGCACGCTGGTCTCAAACCTCTGCTAGCTACAACAATCCTTCTGCACCCCAGTCTCCAACCTCTGCTCTCTGCAACAGTCTTTCTGCACCCCAGTCTTCAATATCTGCACTCTGCAAAAGTCCTTCTGCACCTCAGTCTGAATACTCTGTTCACTGCAACGATCATTCTGCACCCCAGTCTCCAACCTCTGCTCTCTGTAACAGTCCTGCTGTACCACAGTCTCAAAACTCTGCTCTCTGTAAGATCCTTCTGCAACCCTGTCTCCAAACTCTGCTGTCTGTAACAGTCCTTCTGCACCCCAGACTCCAACCTCTTCTCTGTGTATCAGGCCTTTTGCACCCCATTCTCCAACCTCTGCTCTCTACAACAGTCCTTCTGCACCGGAGTCTCCAAACTCTGCTTTCTGTATCAGTCCATCTGGACCCCAATCTTTAAACTCTGCTCTCTGTAACAGTCCTTCTGCAACTCAGTCTACAAACTCTGCTCTTCACAACAGTCCTTCTGCACCTAACTTTCCAAACTCTGCCTCTGTAACAGTCCTACTGAAAGGCAGTCTCGAACCTCTACTCTCTGCAACAGTGCTTCTGCACCAAAATCTCAAACCTATGCTCTCGGCAACAGTCCTTCTACACCCCATGTCCAAACTCTGCTCTCTGCAACAGTCTTTCTGCACCCCAGTCTCAAACCTCTGCTCTCTGCAACAGTTTTTCTGCACCCCAGTCTGCAAACTCTGCTCTCTGCAACGATCCTTCTGGACCAAAGTCTCCAACCTCTGCTCTCTGGAAAAGTCTTTCTGCACAACAGTCTCCAACCACTGCTCTCTGTAAGATCCTTCTGCACTCCAGTTTCCAAACTCTGCTCTCTGTAACATTCCTTCTCCACCCCAGTCTTTAATCTTTTCTTTCTGCAAGTGTCGGCACCCCAGTCTCCAACCTCTGTCCTCTGCAACAGTCCTCCTGCACCCCAGTCTCCAAAATCTGCTTTCTGTAACAGTTCAACGGCAACCAAGTTTTCAAACTTTGCTTTCTGTATCAGTCCTTCTGAACACCAGTCTTAAAACTTTGCTCTCTTTATTTATCCTTCTGCACATCAGGCTCCAACATGTGCTCTCTGACACATTCTTTCTACACTCCAGTCTCCAAACTCTGCTCTCTGCAACAGTTTTTCTATACCGCAGTCTCCAAACTGTGGTCTTTGTAACTTTCTTTCTTCACCCCAATTTCCAACCTCTGCTCTCTGTAACAGTCTTTCTGCACCTCAGTCTGACAACTCTCCTACCTAAATGGTCCTTCTGCACCTCAGTCTCCAAACACTGCTCTCTGTAACAGTCCACCTGCACCTCAGTCTCCAACCTCTGCTCTATGTAACAGTCCTTCTGCACCACAGTCTCTAAAATCTGCTTTCTGCAAAAGTCTTTCTGAACCCCAGTCTTCAACATCTGCTCTCTGCAACAGTCCTTCTGCACCCCAGTCTCCAAACCCTGCTCTCTGCAATGTTCCTTTTTGACCCCAGTCTCCAACCTCTGCTCTCTGCAACAGTCCTTCTGCACCACAGTCTCCAACCTCTGCTCTCTGTAAGATCCTTCTGCACTCCAGTTTCCAAACTCTGCTCTCTGTAACATTCCTTCTCCAGCCCAGAATCCAACGTCTGTCCTCTTCAACATTCCTTCTGCTCCCCAGTCTCCGAGATCTGCTCTCTGTAACAGTCCTTCTGTACCGCAGTCTCAAACCTCTGCTCTTTGTAACAGTCATTCTAAACCCAGGTCTCCAACTTCTGCTTTCTGTATCAGTCTGCCTGAACCCAGTCTTCAAAATCTGTTCTCTGTATCTATCCTTCTTCACCACAGTTTCCAACCTATGTTCTATGTAAGAGTCCTTCTGCACCCCAGTCTCCAACCTCTGCTCTCAATAACAGTCATATACCGCAGTCTCCAAACTCTGCTCTCTGTAACGTTCCTTCTTCACCCCAATTTCCAAACTCTGCTTCCTGTAACATTCCTTCTGCACCTGAGTCTCCAAACTCTTCTCTCTGTAACAGTCCTTCTGCAACCCAGTCTCCAACCTCTCCTTTCTGTAACAGGCTTTCTGCACGCCAGTCTCCAAACCCTGCTCTATGCAAGGATCATTTTCCACCCCTGTCTCCAACCTATGCTCTCTGCAATGATCTTACTGCACCCCAGTCTCCAACCTCGCATCTCTGAAAGAGTCCTTCTGCACCTCAGTCTCCAACTTCTGCTCTCTGAAAGATCATTCTGCACGCCTGTCTCCAAGCTCTGCTCCTTGCAACAATCTTTGTGCACCAAATTCTCCAACTTCTGCTCTATGTTACAGGACTTCTGCACCTCAGTCTCCAATATCTGCTCTTTGCAACATTCCTTCTGCACCCCAGTCTCCAAACTCTGCTCTCTGCAACAGTCCTTCTATACTGCAGTCTCCAACCTCTGCTCTCTGTAACGGTCTTTCTGCACCCCAGACTCCAATCTCTGCTTTCTGTATCAGTCCTTCTTCACGCCAGTCTCCAACTTCTGCTCTAAGAGTTCTTCTGCAAATCAGTCTCCAATCTCTGCTCTCTGAAAAAGTCCTTCTGCTCCCCAGTCTCCAAACTCTGCTCTCTGCAACTGTCCTTCTGTACTGCAGTCTCCAACATTTGCTCTTTGTAACTGTCTTTCTGCACCCCAGACTCCAATCTCTGCTTTCTGTATCAGTCGTTCTTCACCCAGTCTCAAACTTATGCTTTCTCTAAGAGTCCTTCTGCACCCAAGTCTCCAAGCTCTGCCCTCTGTAACAGTTCTTCGGCACCCCAGTCTCCTCACTCTGCTCTCTGCAACGATGCTTCTGCAACCAAGTCTCCAAACTGTGCTCTCTGCGACATTCCTTCTGTATCCGAGTTTTCAAACTGTTCTCTCTGTAAGATCCTTCTGCACCCATTTCCAAATTCTTCTCTCTGTAACATTGCTTCTGCAACCCAGTCTCCAAACTCTGCTCTCTGCAATGGTCCCTCTTCACCCCAGTCTCCAACCACTATTCTCTACAACAGTTCTTCTGTACAAGTGTCTTCAACATCTATTCTCTGTAAGGGTCCTTCTTCACCACAGTCTCCAACCTCTGCTTTCTGTATCAGTCCTTCTGCAACACAGTCTCCAAACTCTGCTCTCTGTAAAAGACTTCTGCACCTTACTTTGCAAACTCTGCTCTCTGCAACAGTCCTTCTGCACCCTAGTCTTCAACCTTGCTCTCTGCAACAGTCCTTCTGCACCCCAGCCTCCAATATCTGCTATCTGCGACAGTCATTCTCCACCCCAGTCTCCAACCTCTGCTCTCTGTAACAGTCCTTCTGCACTGCAGTCTCCAAACTCTCTTTTTAATGATCCTTCTGCTCCCCAGTCTACAAACTCTGCATTCTGTATCAGATTTTCTGAACCCCAGTCTTTAACCTCTGCTCTCTGTAACTTTCGTTCTGCACCTCAGAATCCAACCTCTGCTCTCCGCAACAGTCTTTCTGTGCCCCAATCTCCAACTTCATCTCTGCAACAGTCCTTCTGCACCTCAGTTTCCAACCTCTGATCTCTGTAAGAACCTTCTGAAACCCAGTCTCCAACTTCTGCTTTCTACAATGGTCCTTCTACACCCGAGTCTCCAACCTCTGTTCTCTACAACACTTATTCTGCACCCAATTCTTCAACCTCTTCTCTCTGGAACAGTACTTCTACACCCCAGTCTCCAAACTCTTCTTTCTGTATCAGGCTTTTTACACCACAGTCTCCATCCTCTACTCTCTGTTACAGTTTTTCTGCGTCCAATTCTCTAACCTCTGCTCTCTTCAAAAGTCCTTGTGAACCATAGTCTCCTCACCTACTCTCTGCAACAGTCTTCTCTACCCCGGTCTCCAAACTCTGCTCTGTGTAATAGTCCTTTTGAACTGCAGTCTCCAACCTATGCTCTCTGTAACGGTCTTTCTGCACCCCAGTCTCCAATCTCTGCTTTCTATATCAGTCGTTTTGCACACCAGTCTCCAAACTCTGCTCTCTTTATCAGTCCTTCTGCACCTCAGTCTAAACACACTTCTCTCTCTCACAGTTCTTCTACACCCCAGTCTCCAACCTCTGCTCTCTGCAACAGTCCTTCTGCACCTCAGTCTCCAACCTCTCCTCTCTGTAACAATCCTTCTGCACCTCAGTCAAAAACCTCTGCTGTCTGCAACAGTACTTCTGCACCTATGTCTCCAAACTCCACTCTCTTCAATGACCTTCTTCACCCCATTCTCCTAATTCTGCTCTCAGCAACAATTCTTCTGCACCCCAGTCTCCAAAAATTGATCTCTGAAACAGTCTTTGTCCAACCCAGCCTACAACATCTGCTCTTCTAAACAGTCCTTCTGCACCTCAACGTGAAAATTCTGCTCTCTGCAACAGTCCTTCTGCACCCCATTCTTCAACCTCTGCTATCTGTAACAGTCCTTCTGCACCACAGTCTCCAACATCGTCTATCTACAACAGTCCTTCACCCCAGTCAAAATGGTGCTCTCTGTAACAGCCCTTCTTTACTCCAGTCTCCATACTCTGTCCTTCTTCACCCCAGTCTTTAACCTCTGCTGTCTGTAACAGTCCTTCTGCACCTCAGTTTCAAACTTCTGCTTTATGTAAGATCCTTCTGAAACCCAGTCTGCAAACTCTGCTTTTTGTATCAGTCCTTCTGCACCACAGTCTCCAACCTATGCTCTCTGTAACAGTCCTTCTACCCCTCAGTCTCCAACCTGTGTTTCTGCAACAGTCCTGCTACACCACAGTCTCCAACTTTTGCTATCTGCAACAGTACTTCTGCACCCCAGTCTCCAACCTCTGCTCTCTGCAACAGTCCTTCTTCACCCCAGTCTACAACATCTGCTCTCTGAAACATTTCTTCTTCACCCCAGTCTCCAACCTGTGCTTTCGGTAACTGTCCTTTGAACCCCAGTTTGTAACCTCTGCTCTCTGTAGCAATCCTTCTGTGCCTCACTCTCCAATCTCTGCTCTCTGCAAAGATCTTTCTGCACCTCAGTCTTAAACCTCTCTTCTCTGCAATGATCCTTCTACACACCAGTCTCCACGCTCTGCTCTCTGTAACAGTCCTTCTGAACATCAGTGTCATAACTCCGCTCTCCGTCACAATCCTTCTGCACCTCAGTCTCCAAACACTGCTATCTGTAACAGTCCTTCTGCACCTCAGACTCCAACGTCTGTTCTCTGCAACAGTCCTGCTGCACCCCAATCTTCACCCTCTGCTCTCTGCAACAGTGCTTCTGCACCTCAGTGTCCAACCTCTGCTCTCTGTAAGATCTTTCTTCAACACACTCTCCAAACTCTACTATCTTCAATGGTCCTTCTGCACCCCAGTCTCCAACCTTTTTTCTCTACAACACTTCTTCTGCACCCCAGTCTCCAACCTATGTTATAACAGTCCTTCTGTTCCGCAGTCTCCAACCTCTGTTTCCTTTAATGGTCCTTCTGCACCCCAGTTTACAACCTCTTCTTTCTGTATCAGTCCTTCTGCACCTCAGTCTTCAACCTCTGCTCTCTGCAATAGTTCTACTGCACCCCAGTCTCCAACACCTGCTATCGACAACAGTCTTTCTCTACACTAGTCTTCAAACTCTGCTCTTTGCAACAGTCCTTCTGCACCACAGTCTCCAAACTTTGCTTTCTGAATCACTCCTTCTGCACCCCAATCTCCAACCTCTGCTCCCTGTAACAGTCGTTCTGCAATTCAGTCACCAACCTCTGCTCTCTGCAACAGTCCTTTGGCACCCAGTCTCAAAATGCTACTCTCTACAAGTTTTTTTCCACCCCAGTCTTCAACCTCTGCTTACTGCAACAGTTCTTCTGCACCTTAATCTCCAACCTCTACTCTCCGTAAGAGTCCTTCTGTACCCAAGTCTCCAACCTCTACTCTCTGCAACAGTTCTTCTGCACCACAGTCTCCAACATCTGCTCTCTACAACAGTTCTTCTGTACCCCAGTCTCCAATCTCTGCTTTCTGCATCAGTACTTCTCCACTCAAGTCTCTAACCACTGCTCGCTGTAAAAGTCCTTCTGCAACTCAGTGTTTAAATTCTGTTCTGAACAACAGTCACTTTCCACCCCAATCTCCAACACCTGCTCTCTGCAACAGTTCTTCTTCACCCCAGTCTCCAACCACTGCTCTCTGCAACGATCCTTCTGCACCCGGTCTCCAAACTCTGTTCGCTGCAACAGTCCTTGTGTACCCAGTCTCCAATATGTCTCTCTGCAACAGTTCTACTGTACCTCAGTCTGAAAACTTTTCCCTCTGCAAGAATCCTTGTTAACCCCAGCGTCCAACCTCTGCTCTCTGTATCAGTCCTTCTGCACCTCAGCCTCCAAAGTCTGCATTCTGTAAGACCCTTCTGAAACCCAGTCTGCAAACTCTGCTCACTCTAAGAGTCCTTCTGCACCCTAGTCTCCAAATTCTGCTCTCTGTAACAGGCCTTCTGCACCCCAGTATCCAATCTCTGCTTATTGCCACAGTCCTTCTGCACCCCAGTTTCCAATATCTGCTCTCTGCAACACTTTTTCTGCACCCTAGTCACCAACCTCTGCTTTCTGTATCAGTCTTTCTTCACCCCAATCTGCATCCTCTGCTCTCTGTAATAGTTCTTCTGCACCTCAGTCTCCAAACTCTACTCTCTGCAACAGTTCTTCTGCACCCCAGTCTCCAACCTCTGCTCTCTATAACAGTCCTTCTCTACCTCAGTCTCCAACCTCTGCTCTATGTAAGATCCTTATGCAACCCAGTTCTTAAACTCTACTTTCTATAACTGTCCTTCTGCACCCCAGTCTCCAAGCAATTCTCTCTGAAAAAGGCTTTCTGCACCCCAGTCTTTAACCTCTTCTGTCTGTAGCAGGCCTTTTTACTCCAGTCTCCAATCTCTTCTATCGTCAACGATCTTTCTGCACCCCAGTTTCCAACCTCTGCTCTCCGCAACAGTCCTTCTGCACCCCAGTCTCCAAAGTATGCTTTCTGTAAAATAATTCTGCACACCTGTCTCCAACCTCTGCTCTCTGTAACAGTCCTTCTGTACAACAGTCTCCAACTTCTGCTCTCTGTAAGGGTCCTTCTGCACCTCAGTCTCCAAACTCTACCCTCTGCAACACTCCTTCTGCACCCCAGTCTCCAAACTGCTTTCTGCAACAGTTTTTTGCACCTCAGTCTCCAAACATTGCTCTCTGTATAAGTCCTACTGCACCCCTGTCTCCTAACTGTGCTCTCTGTAAAAGTCCTTCCTCTCGAAAGTCTCCAACCTCTGCTGTCTCTAAGGATCCTTCTGCACACATGTCTGCAACATCTTCTCTCTGCAACGATCCTTCTGCACAAAAGTCTCCAACGTCTGCTCTCAGTAACAGTCCTTTTGCACCTCAGTCTCCAACCTCTGCTCACTGCAACAGTCCTTTTGCACCTCAGTCTCCAAACTCAGCTCTCTGCATTGATCCTTCTTCAACTCAGTCTCGAAACTCTACTCTCTGTAACAGTTTTTCTGCACTCCGGTCTCAAACCTCTGCTGTCTGCAAAGATCCTTCTGCACACCAGTCTCCGACGTCTACTCTCTGCAACAGTCCTTCTGCACTTCAGTCTCCAAACTCTGCTCTCTGCAACGACCCTTCTGCACCCCAGTATCCAACATCTGCTCTATGCAACAATCCTTCTGCACCCTGTCTCCAACCTCTGCTCTCTGCAAAAGTCGTTCTTCACCTCCTTTTGAAAACTCTGTTATCTGCATCGATCCTTCTGCACCCCAGTCTCCAAACTCTGCTCTCTGTAATAGTCCCATTGCACCTTAGTCTCGAACCTAGGCTCTGTGTAAAATCCTTCTGCAACCCAGACTCCATACTCTGCTCTCTATAACAGTCCTTCTGCACCCCAGTCTCCAAAATCTGCTCTCTGCTACAGTCCTTGTAAACCCCAGTTTCCAAACTCTGCTCTCTGCAAAAGTCCTTCTGCACCCCAGGCTCCAACTTCTGTTCTCTGTAACAATCATTCTTCACCTCAGTTAACAAACCTTAATCTCTGCAATGGTCTTTCTGCACCAAAGTCTCCAACCTCTGCTCTCTGTAACAATCCTTCTGCACCTAAGTCTCCAAACTCTGCTCTCTACAACAATCCTTTTGAACACCAGTCTCTAACCTCTGCTCTCTGCAAAAGTCTTTCTGCACCGCAGTCTCCAACATCTGCTCTCTGCAACAGTCTTTCTGCACCTCAGTCTGACAACTCTGCAGTCTGCAACGATTTTTGTGCACACTAGTCTCCAAATACTGCTTTCTGTAAGACCCTTCTGCACCCCAGTTTCCAAACTCTGCTCTCTGTAAAATTCCTTCTGCTCCCAAGTCTCCAATGTCTGCTCTCTGTAACAGTCCTTCTGCTCCGCAGTCTCCAACCTCTGCTCTCTATAAGGGTCCTTCTGCAAACCAGTCTCCAACATCTGCTACCTGCAACAGTCCTTCTGCACCTCAGTCTGACAACTCTGCTCTCTGCAACATTGTTTGTGCACCCCAGTCTCCAAACTCTGCTTTCTGTAACAGTCCTTCTGCACCCCAGTCTACAAATTCTGCTCTCTGTAACAGTCCTACTGCAACTCAGTCTCCAACCTCTGCTCTCTGTAACAGTCCTTCTGCACACAAGTCTCTAAAATATGCTCTCTGCAACGATCCTTCTTCTACCCCAGAGGAAAGGAGGGGTAAGACAATATAATATAAATGGAAGAAATGATTTACAGTAGAAGGGGTAGAGAGAGGAAAGGGGAGGGGAGGGGAGGGGAGGGAGGATAGTAGAGAATAGGATAGACAGCAGAATACATCAGACACTAGAAAGGCAATATGTCAATCAATGGAAGGGTAACTGATGGGATACAGCAATCTGTATATGGGGTAAAGTTGGGAGTTCATAACCCACTTGAATCAAACTGTGAAATATGATGTATTAAGAATTATGTAATGTTTTGAATGACCAACAATAAAAAAAAATAAAATAAAATAAAATATGCTCTCTGAAACAGTCCTTCTGCAACCCACTCTCCAACATCTGCTCTCTGCAACAGTCCTTCTACACCCCAGTCTCCAAACTCTGCTCTCTGCAACGATCTTACTGGACCCCAGTCTCCAACATCTGCTCTCTGCAACAGTCATTCTGCACCCCAGTCTCCAACCTCTTCTCTGTGTAAAAGAAATTCTGCACCTCAGTCTCCAATCTCTGCTCTTTGCAACAGTCCTTCTACACTACAGTGTCAAACTTCTGCTCTCTTTAACGGTCTTTCTGCACTGCAGACTCCAATCTCTTCTTTCTGTATCAGTCCTTCTGCACCCCAGTCTCCAAATTCTGCTCTCTCTAAGAGTTCTTCTGCACCTCAGTCTCCAACCTCTGCTCTCTGGAACAGTCCTTCTGCAACCCAGTCTCCAACCTCTGCTCTCTGCCACAGACCTTCTGCACCCCAGTCTCCAACCTCTGCCCTCTGCAACAGTCTTTCTGTACAAAAGTCTTCAACCTGTGCTCTATGTAACAGGACTTCTGCACCTGAGTCTCAAACCGCTGCTCTCTGCAACAGTCCTTCTGCACTCCAGTCTCCAACCTCTTCTCTCTGCAACAGTCTTTCTGCATGCCAGTTTCCAACCTCTGCTGTCTGCAAGAGTCCTTCTGCATTCCAGTCTCCAACCTCTGCTCTCTGCAACAGTCCTTCTGCAACACAGTCTCCAATCTCTGCTCTCTGTAAAATTCTTCTGCACTCCAGTTTCGAAACTCTGCTCTCTGTAACATTCCTTCTCCAACCCAGTCTTTAACCTCTGCTTTCTGCAAGTGTCCTGCAGCACTCCAGTCTCCAACCTCTGTCCTCTGCAACAGTCCTTCTGCACCCCAGTCTCCAAACTCTGCTTTCTGTATCAGTCATTCTAAAGCCCAGTCTCAAACCTCTGTTCTCTGTATCTATCCTTCTGCACCTCAGTCTCCCACCTGTTCTCTGTGTAACATTCCTTCTGCACCCCAGTCTTCAACATCTGCTCTCTGGAACAGTCATTCTGCACCTCAGTCTGAAAACTCTTCTCTCTGTTCCGACACTTCTGCACCCAAGTCTCCTACCTCTGCTCTCTGTAAAGTCCTTCTGCACAACAGTCTTCAACCTCTTCTCTCTGGAACAGTCCTTATGCACCCCAGTCTCCAAACTCTGCTCTCTGTAAAAGGCCTTCTGCACTCCAGTCTCCAACCTCTTCTCTCTGCAACGATTCTTCTCCATCCAAGTCTCCTACATCTGCTCTCTGCAACGGTCCGTTTGCACCACAGTCTCCAAACTCTGCTTTCTGTAAGATTCATCTGAACCCCAGTCTCCAAACTCTGCTCTCTGCAACAGTCCTTCTGTACTGCAGTCTCTAATCTCTGCTCTCTGTAACGGTCTTTCTGCACCCCATAATCCAATCTCTGCTTTCTGAATCAGTCCTTCTTCACCCCAGTCTCCAACATCTGCTCTCTCTATGAGTTCTTCTGCTCCTCAGTCTCCAACCTCTGCTTTCAGCAACAGTACTTCTGCTCCCCAGTCTCCTACCTCTGCTCTATGTAACAGTCCTTCTGCACCTCAGTGTCCAACCTCTGCTTTCTACAACAGCCCTTCTGCTCCCCAGTCTCCAACATCTGCTCTCTGCAACAGCTTTTCTACACCCCTGTCTCCAAACTCTGCTCTCTGCAAGGATTGTTCTGGACCCCAGTCTCCAACGTCTGTTCTCTTCAACAGTACTTCTGCACCACAGTCTCAAAAATCTGCTCACTTTAAGATCTTTCTGCTCTCCAGTTTGCAAAATCTGCTCTCTCTAACATTCCTTCTCCACTGCAGTCTCCACCCTCTGCTTTCTGAGAGGGTCCTGCGGAACCCCATTCTCCAACGTCTGTTCTCTGTAACACTCCTTCTGCTCCCCAGTCTCCAACATCTGCTCTCTGTAACAGTCCTTATGTACCGCAGTCTCCAAATTCTGTTCTCTGTAACGGTCCTTCTGCAACCCAGTCTCCAACCTCTGCTTTTTGAATCAGTCCTTCTGAACCCCAGTCTCCCTCCACTGCTCTTCGTATCTATCCTTCTGCACCTCAATCTCCAACCTGTGCTTTCTGTAACAGTCCTTCTGCACCCCAGTCTCCAAACTCTGCTCTCTGTAACAGTCCTTCTATACCGCAGTCTTTAACCTCTGCTCTCTGTAACGGTCCTCCTGCAACCCAATTTCCAACCTCTGCTTTCTGTAACAGTAATTTTGCTCCTAAGTGTCTAAACTCTGCTCTCTGTAACAGTCTTTCTACACATCAGTCTCCAACCTCTGCTCTCTGTAACAGTACTTCTGCACCTCAGTCTGAAACTTCTGCTCTCCACGATTCTTCTGCACCCCAGTCTCCAACCACTGCTCTCTGTAAGTTTCTTCAGCAAACCAGTCTCCAAACTCTACTCTCTGTAAAAGTCCTTCTGCACCCCTGTCTCCAACCTCTCCTCTCTATAACAGGCCTTCTGCACTCTAGTCTCAAAACTCTGCTCTCTATACTGGGCCTTCTGCACGCCAGTCTCCAAACTCTGCTCTCTGCAATGATCCTACATCACCCTAGTCTCCAACTTCTGATCTCTGCAAGAGTCTTTCTGTACCTCAATCTCAAAATTCTGCTCACTGTAAGATCCATCTGCACCCCTGTCTCCAAACTCTGCTCTCTGTAACAGTCCGTCTGCACCACAGTCTCCAAAGTCTACTCACTGCAACAGTCCTACTGCACCCTAGTCTCAAACATCTGCTCTCTGCAACACTCCTTCTGCAACCCAGTCTCCAACCTCTGGTCTCTGAAACAATCCTTCTTCACCTAAGTCTCAAAATTCTGTACTCTGCAAATTTCCTCCTGCACCTCAGTCTCTAAATCTCTACTCTCTGTAACAGTTTTTCTGCACCTCATTCTCCAACCTCTGCTCTCTGTAGGATGCTTCACCTACCCAGTCTCCAAACTCTGCTCTCTGTAACAGTCCTTCTGCACACCAGTCTCCAAACTCCGCTCTCTGCACTGATCTTTCTTCACACCAGTCTCCAAACTCTGCTCTCTGAAACAGTACTTCTGAACCCCAGTCTTCAACATTTGCTCTCTACAAAAGTTCTTCTGCAACTCAATCTGAAAACTCTGCTCTCTGCAATGATCCTTCTGCACCTCATTCTCCTACCTCTGCTCTCTGTAAGACCCTTCTGCATCCCAGTCTCCAAACTCTTCTCTCTGTAACAGTCCTTCTGCACAACAGTTTCCAACCTCTGCTCTCTGTAAGAGAAATTCTGCAACCCAGTCTTAAACCTCTGCTCTCTGTAAAAGGCCTTCTGAAACCCAGTCTCCAACCCCTTCTCTCTGCAATGATTCTTCTCCACAACAGTCTCAAACCTTTGCTCTTGGCAAAAGTCTTTCTGCATCTATGTCTCCAACCTCTGCTCTCTGTAAGATCCTTATGCGCTCCAGTCTCCAACCTCTCCTATCTGTAACAATCCTTCTGCAACCCAGTCTCCAACATCTGCTCTCTGCAACAGTTCTTCTGCACCGCAGTCTGAAAACTCTGCTCTCTGCAACGACATTTCTGCACCCCAGTCTTCAACCTCTGCTTTTTTGAACAGTCCTTCTGCACCTCTGTCTCCCAACTCTGCTCTTTTCAGGTCCTTCTGCAACCCAGTCTTTAAACTCTGGACTTTTTAACAGTCCTTTTGCACAAAAGTCTCCAAACTCTGCTCTCTGTAACAGTCCTTCTTCTCCTCAGTCTCAAACCTCCA
Organism: Ictidomys tridecemlineatus; assembly: GCF_052094955.1. NCBI lineage: Eukaryota > Metazoa > Chordata > Mammalia > Rodentia > Sciuridae > Ictidomys > Ictidomys tridecemlineatus. Next base: position 50,565 of record NW_027521067.1, read on the forward strand.
CTCTCAGTAACAGTCCTTCTGTACCTCAGTCAGAAACCTCTGCTCTCTGCATGATCCTTCTACACCCAGTCTCCAACCACTGCTCTCTGTAACAGTCCACCTACACCTCAGTAACCAAACTCTGCTCTTTGTAGGATCCTTCAGCAACCCAGTCTCCTAACACTGCTCTCTATAAAAGTCCTTCTGCACCCAACTCTCCCACCTCTCCTCTTTGTAATAGGCCTTCTGCACGCCAGTCTTTAAACTCTGCTGTCTGCAACGATATTTCTGCACCCCAGTCTCCAATCACTGCTCTCTGAAATGATCCTACTGCACCCAAGTCTCCAAACTCTGATCTCTGCAACAGGACTTCTGCACCTCAGTCTCCAACTTCTGCTCTCTGTAAGATCCTTCTGTACCTGTGTCTCCAAGCTCTGCTTTTTGCAACGATCCTTCTGCACCCCAGTCTCCAACCTCTTCTCTATGTAAAAGAAATTCTGCACCTCAGTCTCCAATCTCTGCTCTTTGCAACAGTTCTTCTGCACTGCAGTCTCCAACTTATCCTCTCTGTAACGGCCTTTCTACACCGCAGACTCCAATCTCTTCTTTCTGTATCAGTCCTTCTGCACCCCAGTCTCCAAATTCTGCTCTCTCTGAGTCCTTCTGCACCTCAATCTCCAACCTCTGCTCTCTGGAACAATCCTTTTGCAACCCAGTCTCCAACCTCTGCTGTCTTCAACAGTCCTTCTGCACCCCAGTTTCCAATCTCTGCTCTCTGCAACAGTCCTTCTGCACCAAAGTCTTTAACCTGTGCTCTATGTAACAGGACTTCTGCACCTGAGTCTCAAACCACTGCTCTCTGCAACAGTCCTTCTGCACTCCAGTCTCCAACCTCTTCTCTCTGCAACAGTCTTTCTGCACCCCAGTTTCCAACCTCTGCTCTCTGCAAGAGTCCATCTGCACCCCAGTCTCCAACCTCTGCTCTCTGCATCAGTCTTTCTGCAACACAGTCTCCAATCTCTGCTCTCTGTAAGATTCTTCTGCACTCCAGTTTCCAAACTCTCCTCTCTATAACATTTCTTCTCCAACCCAGTCTTTAACCTCTGCTTTTTGCAAGTGTCCTGCAGCACTCCAGTCTCCAACCTCTGTCCTCTGCAACAGTCCTTCTGCACCCCAGTCCCCAAACTCTGCTTTCTGTATCAGTCCTTCTAAAGCCCAGTCTCAAAACTCTCTTCTCTGTATCTATCTTTCTGCACCTCAGTCTCCCACCTGTTCTCTGTGTAACATTCCTTCTGCACCCCAGTCTCCAACCTCTGCTTTCTGTAATAGTTTTTTCTGTACTGCAGTCTCCAAATTCTAGTCTCTGTAATGGTCTTTCTGCACCCCAATTTCCAACCTTGGCTTAGTGTAACACTCCTTCTGCACCTCACTCTCCAACCTCTGCTCTCCGTAACAGTCCTTCTGCATCTCAGTCTGACACCTCTGATCTCTGCACGATTCTTCTGCAACCCAATCTTCAACCAGTATTCTCTGTACCAGTCCTTCTTCACCCAAGTCTCCAACCTCTGCTCTCTGCAATGATCATACTGCATCCCAGTCTCCAACCTCTGATCTCTGCAACAGTTCCTCTGCACCTCAGTCTCCAGCTTCTGCTCTTTAAAAGATTCTTATGCACCCCTGTATCCAATCTTAGCTCTCTGTAACAGTCCTTCTGCACCAGAGTCTTTATCCTCTGCTCTCTGTAGCAAGACTTCTACACCTCAGTCTCCAACCTCTGCTCTCTGCAACAGTCCTTCTGCACCCCAGTCTCCAACCTCTGCTCTCTACAACAGTCCTTCTTCACCCTAGTTACCAACATCTGCTTTCTGCAACAGACCTTCTGCACCCTAGTCTTCAACATCTGCTCTGTGCAACAGTCATTCTGCAGCTCAGTTTGAAAACTCTTCTCTTTGCACCGACACTTCTGCACCTAAGTCTCCTACCTCTGCTCTCTTTAACAGTCCTTCTGCACCTCAGTCTCCAACTCTGCTCTCTGTTTGATCCTTCTGCAACCCAGTCTTTAAACTCTGCACTCTGTAAAGTCCTTCTGTACAAAAGTCTCCAAGTCTGATCTCTGTCACAGGACTTCTGGAACCCAGTCTATAAACTCTGCTGTCTGTAAAAGGCCTTCTGCACTCCAGTCTCCAACCCCTACTTTCTGCAACGATTCTTCTCCACCCATGTCTCCTACATCTGCTCTCTGCAACAGTCCGTTTGCACCCCAGTCTCCAAACTCTGCTTTCTGTAAGATTCATCTGAACCCCAGTCTCCAACCTCTGCTCTCTGTAACAGTCCTTCTGCACCTAAGTCTCCATCCTCTGCTCTTTGTAACAGTCCTTTTGCACCACAGTCTTTAAAATATGTTCTCTGTAACAGTCCTTCTTCACCCCATTCTCCAACATCTGCTCTCTGCAACAGTCCTTCTGCACCCCAGTCTCAAAACTCTGCTCTCTGCAACGATCTTTCTGGACCTCAGTCTCCAACGTCTGCTCGCTGCAACGGTCATTCTGCACCACAGTCTTCAACATCTGCTTTCTGCAACAGTTCTTCTGCACCTCAGTCTGAAAACTCTGCTCACTGTAACATTCCTTCTCCACCCCAGTCTCCAACCTCTGTCCTCTGCAACATCTTTCTCCTCCCCAGTCTCTGAGATCTGCTCTTTGTAACAGTCCTTTTGTACTAGAGTCTCCAAATTCTGCTCTTTGTAACGTTCCTTTTACACCCTAGTCTCCAATTCTGCTTTCCGTATCAGTCTGTCTGAACCCCAATCTCCAACCTCTGTTCTCTGTATCTATCCTTTTGCACCTCAGTCTCAACCTGAGCTCTATGTAAGAGTCCCTCTGCACCCTGTCTCCAACCTCTGCTCTCAATAAGAGTCCTGTACCACAGTCTCCAAACTCTGCTCTCCTTAACGGTCCTTCTGCACACATATTTCCAAAATCTGCTTCCTGTAACAGTCCTTCTGCACCTGAGTCTCCAAACTCTGCTCTCTGTAAAAGTCCTTCTACAGCTCAGTCTCCAACCTATGCTCTCTGTAACAGTCCTTCTGGACCTTAGTCTGAAAATTCGGCTCTCTGCACAATCCTTCTGCACCCAAGTCTCCAAACACTGCTCTGGGTAACAGTTCCCCTGCACCTCAGTCCAAAATCTCTGCTCTCTGTAAGATCCTTCATCAACCCAGTCTTCATCCACTGCTCTGTAACAGACCTTCTGCACCCAAGTCTCCAAATTCTTCTCTCTGCAATGATTCTTCTCCACACCAGTCTCAAAACTCTGCTCTCTGCAACAGTCCTTTTGCACCACAGTCGCCAACCTCTGCTCTCTACAACAGTCCTTCTGCACCCCAGTCTCAAAACTCTGCTCTCTGTAACTGTCCTTCTGCACCGCAGTCTCCAACCTCTGCTCTCTGTAGCAGTCCTTCTGCACCACAGTCTCCAACCTCTGCTCTCTGCAACAGTCCTCTTGCACCACAGTCTCCAACATCTGCTCTCTGCAACAGTCCTTGTACCCCCCCAGTCTCCAACTCTGCTTTCTGCAACGATCTTTCTGGACCCTAGTCTCCAACGTCTGCTCTCTGCAAGAGTCCTTCTGGACCACAGTCTCCAACCTCTGCTCTCTGTAAAAATCCTTCTGCACCCCTGTCTGCAACCTCTGCTCTTTGTAAGATCCTTCTGCAACCCAGTTTGAAACTCTGCTCTCTGTAACAGTGTTTCTGCCCACTGGTCTCCAACCCCTGCTCTCTGCAACGATCCTTCTTCATCCCAGTCCCCAACCTCTGCTCTCTGCAACAGTCCTTTTACACTCCAATCTCCAACATCTGCTCTCTGCAACAGTCCTTCTACACCACTATCTCTAAACTCTATGTAACTGTCCTTCTTCACCTCAGTCTCCAACCTCTGCTCTCTGTTAGATGCTTCTTCACCCCTGTCTCCAACCTCTGCTCTCTGTAAAAGTCCTTCTGCACTCCAGCCTCCAACATCTCCTCATTTCATCCATCCTTCTGCAACCCAGTCTTTAACGTCTGCACTCTCAACAGTCCTTCTGCACCTCAGTCTGAAAATTCTGCTCTCTGCAAGTATCCTTCTGCACAACAGGCTCCAACCTCTGCTCTCTGTAACAGTCCTACTTCACCTCAGTCTTCAAACTTGGCTCTATATAAGATCCTTCTGCAACCCAGTATCCAAACTCTGCTCTCTGTAACAGTCCACCTGCTCCCCAGTCTCCAATCTCTGCTTTCTATAACAGTCCTTCTGCACCTCAGTCTCGAATATCTGCTCTCTGTAAGATCCATCTTCACACCAGTCTCCAACCTCTGCTCTCTGTAACAGTTCTTCAGCACCTCAGTCTCCAACCTCTGCTATCTGTAACAATCCTTCTTCACGTCAGTCTAAAACCGCCGCTCTCAGCAACAGTTCTTCTGCACCACAGTCTCCAAAGTCCGTTCTCTGCAACAGTTTTTCCGCACCCCAGTCTCCAACCTCTGCATTCTGCAACAATCCTTCTTCACCCCAGTGTCCAACCTCTGCTCTCTTTAACAATCCTTCTGCACCTGAGTCTCCAACCTCTGCTCTCTGCAAGGTTCCTTCTACACCCCTGTCTCCAAACTCTGTTGTCTCCAACAGTCCTTCTTCACCTCAGTCTTCTGCAGCGCAATCTCCAACCCCTACTCTCTGCAACTATCTCTGCAACGGTCCTTCTGCACTTCAGTCTCCAACATCAGATCTCTGCAACAGTCCTTCTCCACCCCAGTCTCCAAACTCTGCTCTCTGTAACAGTTCCTCTGTACTGCAGTTTCCAAACTCTTCTCTCTGTAACTCTTCTTCTTAACCCCAGTCTCCAACCACTGCTTTCTCTGTCAGTCCTTCTGCACTCAAGTCTCCAACCTCTGCTCTCTTTAACAGTCCATCTGCACCTGAGTCTCCAAATTCTGCTCTCTGCAAAGGTCCTTTGGCAACCCAATCCCAAACCTCTGCTCACTGCAACGGTCCTTTTACACCAAAGTCTTAAACCTCTGCACTTCGCAACAGTTCTTCTGCACCTCAGTCTCCAACATCTGCTCTGTGCAATGGTCTTTTTGCACCTCAGTATTCAACATCTGTCTCTATAACAGTCCTTCTGCACCTCAGTCCCCATCCTCTGCTCTCTGTTACAGGCCTTCTGCACCCAAGTGTCTGAACTCTGCTCTCTTTAACAGTCTTTCTGCACCCCAATCTCCAACCTCTGCTCTCTGGAACAGTTCTTCTGCACTTCAGTCTCCAAACTCTGCTCTCTGTATGATCCTTCTGCACCCCAGTCTTCAAACTCTGCTCTCAGTAGCAGTCCTGCACCTTAGTCTCCAAACAGGCTCTCTGTAACAGTTTTTCTGCACCTCAGTCTTCAACAACTGCTCTCTGAAACAGTCTTTCTGCATCCCAGTCTCCAACCTCTGCTCTCTAGAACAGTCCTTTTCCACCGCAGTCTCAAACCTTTGCTCTCTGTAACACTACTTCTGAACTGCAGTCTCCAACCTCTGCTCTCTGTAATGGTCCTTCTGCACCCCAGTCTCCAAACTCTCCTTTCAGTATCAGTCCTTCTGAACCCCGGTATCAAACCTCTGCTCTCTGTAACAGTCCTTCTGCACCTCAGACTCCAACCTCTGCTCTATGCAATAGTACTTCTGTGCCCCAATCTCCAACCTCTGCTTTCTGCAATGGTTCTTCTGCTCCCCAGTCTCCAACCTCTGTTCTCTACAACACTTATTCTGAACCCCACTCTCCAACCTCTGCTCTCTGTAAAAGTCCTTCTGAAGCCCAGTCTCCAACCTCTCTTTTCTATATCAGTCCTTCTTCCCCACATTCTCCAAACTCTGCTCTCTGTAACAGTTTTTCTGTACCTCAGTCTGCAACCTCTGCTCTCTGCAACAGTCCTTCTGCACCCCAGTCTCCAACATCTGCTCTCTGCAACAGTCCTTCTCCACCTGTCTCCAACCTCTGCTCTCTGCAACATTCCTTCTGCACCCAGGTCACCAATGTCTGCTTTCTGTAACAGTCCTTCTGCACCTCAGTCACTAACCTCTACTATCTGCAGCAGTTCTTCTCCACCACAGTTTCCAACATCTGCTCTCAGCAAAAGTCTTTCCGGACGCCATTCTCAAACTTCTACTCTCTGCAACAGTCCTTGTACACCCCAGTCTTTAACATCTGCTCTCTGTAACAGTCTTTCTGCACCTCAGTCTGAAAACTCTGCTCTCTGCAATGATCTTTCTGCACCTCAGTCTCCAATTTCTGCTCTCTGCAACAGTCCTTCTGCATCCCAGTCTCCAACCTCTGTTCTAAGCAAAAGTCTTTGAACACCCAAGGCTCCAAACTCTGCTCTCTGTAACAGTCCTTCTGTACTGCAGTCTCAAACTTCTGCTGTCTCTAATGGTCCTTCTGCACCCGAGACTCCAAACTCTACTTTCCATATAAGTAATTCTACACCCAAGTCTCCAAACTCTGCTCTCTGTAACAGTTCTTCTTCAACTCAGTCTCCAACATCTGCTCTCTGCAACAGTCCTTCTGCACCCCAGTCTCCAACCTCTTCTCTCTGCAACAGTCCTTCTACACCCTAGTCTCCAAACTCTGCTCTCTGCAACGATCCTTCTGCACCCCAGTCTCCAACCTCTGCTCTCTGCTACAGTCCTTCTTCACCCAAGTCTCAAAACAGTGCTCTCTGCAAATGTCCTGCTGCACCCCAGTCTCCAAGCTCTGCTCTCTGTAGCGATCCTTCTTCACCTCAGTCTTCAACCTCTGCTCTCTGCATCAATCCCTCTTCACCACAGTCTCCAAACTCTGCTCTCTGTAACACACCTTCTGCATCCCAGTCTTCAAGCTCTGTTCTCTGTTACAGTTCTTCTGAACCCCAATCTCCAAACTCTGCACTCTGTAAAACTCCTTCTGCACCCCAGTTTCCATACTCTGCTTTCTGTAAGAATCCTTTTGCACCCCAGTTTCCAACCTCTCCTCTCTGTGAAAGTCCTTCTCCAACTCAGTCTCAAAGTTCTGCAATCTGTAACGGTCCTTCTGCACCTCAGTCTCCAACCTCTGCTCTCTGTAACAGTCCTTCTGCACCCCAGTCTCCAACATCTGTTCTCTGAAACGATCGTTCTTCTCACCAGGTTCCAACCTCTGCTCTCTGCAATGGTTTCTGCACCACAGTTTTCAACCTCTGCTCTTTGTAACAGTCCTTCTGCATCGCAGTCTCCAAACTCTGCTCTCTGCAACAGTCCTTCTGCACCCAAGTCTCCAACCTCTGCTCCAGGTAACAGTTCTACTGCACCCCAATCTCCAAACTCTGCTCTCTGTAACACTCCTTCTTCTCCCCAGTCTCCACACTCTGATCTCTGTAACAATCCTTCTTGACCCCAGTTTCCAACCTTTGCTCTCTGAAACAGTCCTTCTAAATCTCAGTCTCCAAAATGCTCTCTGTAAGATCCTTCTGAAACCTGTCTCGAAACTGTGCTATCTGTTACAGTGCTTATGCACCCCAGTCCCCAAACTCTGCTCTCTGTAACACGCCTTCTGCACCCCACTCTCCAAACTCTGCACTCTATAAAAGGCCTTCTGCAACCCAGTCTCCAACCTCTTCTCTCTGCAACGATCCTTCTTCACCTAAGTCTCAAACCTCTGCTCTCTGCAAAGTTTCTTCTGCACCCCAGTCTCCAACCTCTATTCTCTGCATCAGTCCTTCTGCACCCAAGTCTCCAACCTCTGCTTTTTGTAACAGTTTTTCTGTACTGCAGTCTCCAGCCTCTGCTCTCTGTAAGGGTCCTTTTGCACCCCAGTCTTCAATCTCTGCTTTCTGTATCAGTTCTTCTGCATTCCAGTCTCCAACCTGTGCTCTCTGTAACTGTCCTTCTGCACCCCAGTCTTCAACCTCTACACTCTGTAGCGATCCGTCTGAACCTCAGTCTCCAACCTCGGCTCTCTACAATGATCTTTCTGCACCTCAGTCTCAAACCTCTGTTCTCTGCAATGATCCTTCTACACACCAGTCTCCAAGCTCTGCTCTCTGTAACAGTTTTTCTGAACATCAGTGTCAAAACTCTGCTCTCTTTAACATTCCTTCTGCATCTCAGTATCCAACCTCTGCTCTCTGTAATAGTCCTTCTGCACCTCAGTCTCCAACCTCTGCTCTCTGTAACGAACTTTCTGCACCACAGTCTCCAAACTCTGCTCTCTGTAACAGACCTTCTGCACCCCAGTCTCCAACCTCTGCTCTCTTTAACAGTTCTTCTGGACACCAATCTACAAACTCTTCTCTCTGTAATACTCCTTCTGCACACCAGTCTCCATCCTCTGCTCTTTGTAAGAATCCTTCTGCACCCCAGTCTCCAACCGCTCCTCTCTATAACAGTCCTTCTGCACCTCAGTCTTTAATATCTGCTCTCTGCAATGATCCTTCAGCACCTTAGTCTCCAACCGCTGCTTTCTGTAACAGGCCTTCTGAACCCCATTCTCCAACATATGCTTTCTGGATCAGTCCTTTTGCACACCAGTATCCTAACTCTGCTCTCTATAACAATCCTTCTGCACCTGAGTCTCCAAACTCTGCTCTCTGAAAAGGTTCGTCTGCACCCCAGTCTCCAAACTCTGTTCTCTGCATCAGTCCTTCTGCACCCCAGTATCCAACCTCTGCTCTCTGTAACAGTCTTTCTGTAACGCAGTCTCAAAACTCTGCTTTCTGTAACGGTCCTTCTGCACCCCAGTCTCCAATGTCAGCTTTCTGTATCACTTCTTCTGCACCCCAAACTCCAACCTGTGCTCTCCGCAACAGTCCTTCCACACCCCAGTGTCCAGTATCTGATCTCTGCAACAGTCCCTCTGCAACCCAGTCTCCAACCTCTGCTCTCTGTAAGAATCCTTTTGCACCTCAGTCTTCAACCTCTGCTCTCTGCAACGGTCCTTCTGCACCTCAGTCTCCAAAAACTACTCTCTGTAAATGTACTTCTGAACTCTTTCTCAAAACTCTTCTCTCTGTAATAGGCCTTCTGCACCCCAGTCTCCTACCTCTGTTCTCTATAACAATCCTTCTGCACCCCAGTCTCAAAATTTTGCTCTCTAAAACGATCCTTATGCACCCCAGTCCCAAATCTCTGCTCTTTGCAACAGTCCTTCTGCACCCCAGTCTCCAACATGTGCTCTCTGCAAAAGTCCTTCTGCACTTCAGTGTGAAAACTCTGTTCTCTACAACGATCCTTCTACTCCCCAGTCTCCAATCTCTGTTCCTTGTAACAGTCCTGATGCACATCGGTCTACAACTCTGCTCTCTGTAAGATCCTTGTGCAAACTTGTCTAAAAACTCTGCTCTCTGTAGGAGTTCTACTGCACCCCAGTCTCCAACCTCTGCTCTCTGCAACGATCCTTCTGCACCTCAGTCTCGAAACTCTACTCTCTGTTACAGTCCTTCTGCACCCCAGTCTCAAACCTCTGCTGTCTGCAATGATCTTTCTGTACACCAGTTTCCAACATCTGCTATCTGCACCCCAGTCTAAAAACTCTGCTCTCTACAACAATCCTTTTGCACCCCAGTTTCCAACCTCTGCTTTCTGCAAAAGTCCTTCTGCATCCAAGTCTCCAACATCTGCTCCCTGCAACAGTCTTTGTTAACCTCAGTCTTACAACTCTGCTCTCTGCAACGATCCTGTTGCACCCCAGTCTCCAACCTCTGTTCTCTAAAACAGTTATTTTCCACCCCAGTATCCAACGTCTACTCTCTGTAACAGTCCTTTTGTACCGCAGTCTCCAAACTTTGTTCTTTGTAAGGGTACTTATGCACCCCAGTATCCAACCTCTGCTTTCTGTATCCATCATTTTTCACCACAGTCTCCAAACTCTGCCTGCTGTAACAGTCCTTCTGAAACTCAGCCTGCAAAATCTGCTCTCTGCAACAGTACTTGTAAACTCCAGTCTTTATCCTCTTCTCTCTCCAACAGTCCTTTTGAACCACAGACTCCAACATCTTCTCTCTAAAACAGTTCTTCTCCATCCCAGTCTCAAACCTCTGCTCTCTGTAAAAGTCCTTCTCTACTGCAGTCTCCAAAATCTGCTCTTTGTAAGATCCTTCTGCAACCCAGTCTGTAAAGTCTGCCTTCTGTAACAGACCTTCTGCACACCTTCTCCAACCTCTGTTCTCTGTAACAGTCCTCATGTAGTGCAGTCTCCAAAATCTGCTCTCTTTAACGATCCTTCTGCACCCCAGTCTCCAAACTCTGCTTTCTGTATCAGTACTTCTGCACCCAAGTCTCCAACCTCTGCTCTTGGTAACACACCTTCTTCACCTCAGTCTCCAAACTCTGCTCTCTGCCACAGTCCTCCTGCACCAACCTCTCAAACCACTACTCCCTGCAACACTCCTTCTGCACCTCAGTGTCTAAACTCTGCTCTCTGTAACAGTCCTTCTTTACGGCAGTCTCAAAACTCTGCTCTCTGTAATAGTCTTTCTGAAGCCCAGTCTCCAACGTAAGCTTTCTCTATCTGTTCCTCTGCACCCCAGTCTCCAACCTCTGCTCTCAGTAACAGTCCTTCTGCACCCCAGTCTCCAACTTCTGCTCTCTGCAACATTTCTTCTGCACCCCAGTATCCATCTGTGCTCTCTGTAACTGTCCTTCTGCACCCCAGTCTCCACCCACTGATCTACATAAAAATCATTCTGGACCTCAGTCTCCAACCTCTGCTCTCTACAACAGTCTTTCTGCTCTTAAGTCTCCAACCTCTACTCTGTGTAAAAGTCCTTCTGCACCTCGGTCTCCAACATTTGCTCTTTGTAAGATTCTTCTGAACCCAGTCTCCAAACTCTGCCCTCTGTAAAATTCCTTCTGCACCCCTTCTCCAAACTCTGTTCTGTGTAACAGTCCTTTTGCACGCCAGTCTCAATACTCTGCTCTCTACAACGATCATTCTGCACCCCAGTCTCCATCCACTGCTCTCTACAAAAGTCCTTCTCCACTCCAGTCTCCAAACTCTGCTCTTTGTAACAGTCCTCCTGTATAACAGTCTCCAAACTCTGCTCTTTGTAACGGTCCTTGTGCACCCCAGTCTCCAACCTCTGCTTTCTGTAACAGTCCTTCTGTAACTCCGTCTCCAAACTCTGCTCTCTACAACAGTCCTTCTGCACTTCAGTCTGAAAACTATGTTCTCTGCAAAGATCCTACTGCAACCCTGTCTCCAAATCCTGCTTTCTGTAACAATCCTTCTGCACCCCAGTCTCCCACCTCTGCTCTCTCTAACAGGCGTTTTTCACCACATTTTCAAACGTCTGCTCTCTATAACAGTTCTTCTGCACCTCAGTCTACAATCTCTGCTCTCTGCAACAGTCCTTCTGCACCCCACTCTCCAAACTCTGCTTACTGTATCAGTCCAACTGCACCACAATTTCCAAAATCTGCTTTCTATAATAGTCTTTCTGCACCTGAGTCTACAAACTCTGCTCTCTGCAACAGTCCTTCTGCACCCCAGTCTCCAACATCTGCTCTTTGCAACAGTCCTTCTGCACCAAATCTCCAACCTCTGCCTCTGTAACATTCCTACTGTAACCCAGTCTCCAAACTCTGCTTCCTGCAACAGTCCTTCTGCACCCCAATCTCCAACCTGTGCTCTCCGTAACAGTCCTTCTACACCCCAGTGTCCAGCCTCTGCTCTCTGCAACAGTCCATCTGCAACCCAGTCTCCAACCTCTGCTCTCTGTAACAATCCTTCTGCACCTCAGTCTTCAACCTCTGCTCTCTGCAACGGTCCTCCTACACTACACCTCAGTCTTTAAAAACTACTCTCTGTAAATGTACTTCTGAACGCCTTCTCCAAACTCTGCTCTCTGTAATACGCCTTCTGCATCCCAGTCTCCAACCTCTGTTCTCTATAACAATCCTTCTGCACTCCAGTCTCAATATATTGCTCTCTACAACGATCCTTCTGCACCACAGTCCCCAAACTCTGCTCTTTGCAACAGTCCTTCTGCACCCCATTCTCCAACATGTGTTCTCTGCAAAAGTCCTTCTGCACCTCAGTCTGAAAACTCTGTTCTCTACAACGATACTTCTGCACCCCCGTCTCCAACCTCTTCTCTCTGTAACAGTCCTGCTGCACATCGGTCTACAACTCTGCTCCCTGTAAGATCCTTGTGCAAACTTGTCTGAAAACTCTGCTCTCTATAGGAGTTCTACTGCACCCCATTCTCCAACCTCTTCTCTCTGAAATGATCCTTTTGCCCCCCAGTCTCCAACATGTGCTCTCTGCAAGAGTCCTTCTGCACCAGTTCTTCTGTATCAGTTCTTCTGCACCCCAGTCTTCAACATCTGAAGTCTGCAACAGTCTACCTGAAGCTCAGTCTGAAAACTATGTTCTCTGCAACAATCCTTGTGGACCCCACTCTCCCAACTCTGCTGTCTGTAACAGGCCTTATGCACCCCAGTCTCCGAACTCTGCTTTCTGTATCAGTTCTTCTGCACCCCAGTCTCCAAACTCTGGTCTCTGCAACGATCCTTCTGCACCCCAGTCGTGTACCTGTTCTCTACAACACTTCTTCTGCACCCCAGTCTCCAAACACTGCTCTCTGTAACAGACTATCTGTTTCGCAGTATCCAACCTCTGTTTCCTTTAAGGGTTCTTCTGTACCCGAGTTTCCAACCTCTGCTTTCTGTAACAGTGCTTCTGCACCAGAGTCTCCAAACTCTGCTCTGTAACAGTCCTTCTCCACCACAGTCTACAACCTCTGCACTCTGCAATTGTCCTACTGCACCCCAGTCTCCAACCTCTGCTCTCTGCAACAGTCCCTCTACACCCCAGTCTCTAAACTATGCTCTCTGTAACAGTATTTTGTACTGCAGTTTCCAAACTCTTCTTTCTGTAAGGGTCCTTCTGCACACAACTCTCAAACCTATGCTTTCTCTATCAGTCCTGCTGTACTCAGTCTCCAACCTGTGCTCTGTAACAGTCCCTCTGCACCTCAGTCCCTAACGTCTGCTCGCTGCAACAGTTTTTGGAACCCCAAACTCAAACCTCTGCTCTCTGCAACAGTCCTACACCCAAGTCTCCAACATCTGCACTCTGCAACAGTCCTTCTGCACCTCAGTCTTCAACCTCTTCTCTTTGCAAAGGTCTTTCTGCACCTCAGTCTTCAAAATCTATTCTCTGTAACAGTCCTTCTGCACCTCAGTCGCCAACCTCTGCTCTCTGTAAGATCCTTCTAAAAACCAGTCTCCAAACTCTGCTTTCTATAACATTCCTTCTTCACCCCAGTCTCAAAATTGTGCTGTCTGTAACACTTCTTCAGCACCCCTGTCTGCATCCTATGTTCTCTGCAATGATCCTTCTACACCCATGTCTCCAACCTCTGCACTCTGCAACAGTTCTTCTACACCCCAGTCTCCTACATCTGCTCTCTGCAACAGTTTTTCTAAAACTCATTCTTAAAACTCTGCTCTCTGAAAGGATTCTTCTGAACCCCAGTCTCCAACCTCTGCTCTCTCTGACAGTCTTTCGGCACCTCAGTCACCAACTTCTGCTCTCTTTAAGATCCTTATGCCACTCAGTCTCCAAATTCTGCTGTATGTTACAGGTCATCTGCTCCCCAGTCTCCAAGCTCTGCTCTGTGTAATAGGCCTTCTGCACCTCAGTATCCAACATCTTCTCTCTGCAACAATCCTTCTGCACCCCATTCTTCAACCTCTGCTTTATGCATCAGTCCTATTGCACCCCAATCTCCAACTTCTGCTCTCTGTAAGATCCTTCTTCACACCTGTCTCAAACCTCTGCTCTCTTTAACAGTCCTTCTGTACAGCAGTCTCTAACATCTATTCTCTGTAAAAGTCTTTCTGCACCCCAGTCTCCAAACACTGCACTCTGCACAGTCCTTCTGCACCCAGTCTCCAACCTCTCCTCTCTGCGACAGTCCTTCTGCACTTTAGTCTCTAAACACTGCTCTCTCTAAAAATTTTTCTACACCTCAGTCTTCAACAACTGCTCTCTGCAACAGTCCTTCTTCACCCAGTCTCCAAACTCTGCTCTCTAGAACAGTCCTTCTATACACCAGTCTCCATAATCTACTCTCTGCAACAATCCTTCTGCACCCCAGTCTCCAAAGTCTGCTCTCTGCACCAATCTTTCTGCACCCAAGTCTCAAAAATTTCCTCTCTATAAGATCGTTCTGGTCACCAGTCACCAAACTCTGCTCTCAGTATTAATCCTTCTGCACCCCAGTCTCCAACCATTGCTCTCTGTAACAGGTTTTCTGCATCTCAGTCTTCAACAATTGCTCTCTGCAACAGTCCTTTTGCACCCCAGTCTCTAACGTCTGCTCTCTGCAACAATCGTTCTGCACCCCAGTCTCCAAACGTTCCTCTCTTTAAGATTCTTCTGCACCTCATTTTCCACACTCTTCTCTCTGTAACATTCCTTCTGCACCGCAGTCTCCAACCTCTGCTCTCTGTAACAGTCCTTCTGTATTGCAGACTCCAAACTCTGTTCTCTGTAATGAACCTCCTGTACCACACTCTCCAAACTCTGCTTTCTGTATCATTGCTTCTGCACACGTGTCTCTAACCTCTGCTCTCTGCAATAGTACCCTCAGTATGCAACCTCTGTTCTCTGTAACAATCCTTCTGCACCCCAGTTTCCAAATTCTGCTCTCTGCAACAGTCCTTCTTCACCCTAGTCTTCAAACTCTGCTCACTGTAATATGCTTCTTTACCCCAGTGTCCAAACTCTACTCTCAGTAACAGTTCTTCTGCACTGCAGTCTCCAAAATCTGCTCTCTGTAACAATTAATCTGCACCTCAGTCTCCAAACTCTGCTCTCTGCAAAGGTCCTTCTGCAACCGTGTCTTAAACCTCTGTTCTTGCAACAGTCCTTCCGCTCCCCAGTCTCCAATCTCTGCTCTTTGTAAAAGTCTTTTTGCACCCCAGTCTCCAATCTCTGCTCTCTGTAACGGTCCTTCGAAAATCCAGTCACCATCATCTACTTTTTACCAGTCATGCACCCCAGTCTCAAACCTCTGCTCTTTGCAACAATTTTTCTGCACCCCAGTCTCCTATGTCTGCTCTCTACAACAGTCCTTCTGCACATCAGTCTCCAACCTCTGCTCTCTGTAAGATCCTTCTGCACCCCAGTCTCCAACCTCTGCTATCTTCAACGGTCCTTCTGCACCTCAGTCGCCAACCTCTATTCTCTGCAACAGTCCTTCACACCCCAGTCTCCAACCTCCGCTCTCTGTAACAGTCCTTCTGCACCTCACTCTTCAACCTCTGCTCTCTGTAACAGTCATTCTGCACCCCAGTCTCCAAACACTGCTCTTTGTAACAGGCCTTCTGCACCCCAGTCTCCAACCTCTGCTCTCTTTATCAGTCCTACTGCACCCCAGTCTGCAACCTCTGCTCTCTGCAACGATCTTTCTACAACCTGTTTCGAACCTGTGCTCGCTGCAACAGTCCTTGTTCACCCAGTCTCCAACATCTGCTCTCTGCAACAGTTCTTCTGTACCTCAGTCTGAAAACTCTGCTCTCTGCAACAATCCTTCTGCACCCAAGTCTCAAAACTCTGCTCGCTGTAACAGTCCTTCTGTACATCAGTCTTCAACCTCTTCTTTCTGTAAGACCCTTCTGAAACCCAGTCTGGCAAACTCTGCTCACTGAAACAGTCTTTCTGCACCAATGTCTCCAAACTCTGGTCTCTGTAACAATAATTCTGCACCTAAGTCTCCAACCTCTACCCTCTGCAAAGGTGCTTCTGCACCCCAGTCTCCAACCTCTGTTCTCTGCAACAGTACTTCTGCACCCCAGTCTCCTACCTCTGCACTCTGTAGTAGTCCTTGTGTACCAGAGTCTCCAAACTCTGCTCTCTTTATCATTCCTTCTGCACCCAAGTCTCCGACATCTGCTTTCTCTATAAGTCCTTCTGAACCCACTCTCCAACCTCTGCTCTCTTTAACAGTCTTTCTGCACCTCAGTCTCTAACCTCTGCTTTCTGTAACAGTCCTTCTGCACCCCAGTCTCCAACCTTTGCTCTTTGCAACATTCATTTTGCACCCCAGTCTCCTACCTGTGTTCTCTGTAAAAATCCTTCTGCACATCAGTCTCCAACCTCTTCTCTCAGCAACTGTCCTTATGTACCCCAGTCTCCAACTTCTGTTCTCTGCATCAGTCATTCTGCACCTCAGTCTCCAATCTCTGCTCTCTGTCAGAGGCCTTCTGCACTCCAGTCTCCAACCTCTTCTCTCTGTAACAGGCATTCGGCACCCAAGTCTCCAAACTCTTCTCTCTTTAACAGTCCTTCTGCACCCCAGTCTCCAACCTTGCTCTCTGCAACAGTCTTTCTGCACCTCAGTCTCCAAACTTCTCTCGCTGTATGATGCTTCTGCAGCCCAGTCTACAACCTCTGCTCTCTGTAACAGTCCTTCTACACCCTTGTCTCCATAATCTGCTCTGCAACAGTCCTTCTGCACCTCAGTCTCCAACCTCTGCTCTCTGTAAGATAATTTTGCTCACCTGTCTCTAACCTCTGCTCTCTATAACAGTCCTTCTGTACTGCAGTCTGCAACCTCTGCTCTCTGTAACGGTCTTTACGCCCCCGAGTCTCCAAACTCGGCGTTATGGATCAGTCATTCTGCACCCCAGTCTCCAACCTCTGCTCTCTGTAACAGTCCTTCTACACCTCAAACTCCAACCTCTGTTCTCTGCAAAAGTCCTTTTGCGCCCCAATCTCCAACATCTCCTCTCTGCAACAGTTGTTCTGCACCTCAGTGTGCAAACTCTGCTCTCTGTAAGATTTTTTTGAAACCCAGTCTTCAACCACTGCTTTCTGCAATGGTCCTTCTGCATCGAAATCTCGAAACTCTGATCTCTACAACAGTTATTCTGCACCCCAGTCTAAAACCTCTGCTCTCTGTAACAGTCATTCTGTACCGCAGTCTCCAACCTCTCTGTTCTCTTCAAGGGTACTTCTGCACCGCATTGTCTAAACTCTGCTTTCTGTATCAGTCCTTCTGCACCACATTCTCGAAACTCTGCTGTCTGTATCAGTCCTTCTGCACTTCAGTCTGCAACCTCTGCTGTCTGCAATAGTCGATATGCACCCAGTCTCCAATTACTGCTCTCTGCAACATTCCTTCTTCACCCCAGTCTCCAACATCTGCTCTCTGCAACAGTCCTTCTCAAACCCAGTGTCCATCCTCTGATCTCTGCAACAGTCCTTTTGCACCCCAGTCTCCAACCTCTGCTCTCTGTAACAGTTCTTCTACACCCTAGTCTCCATAATCTGCTCTGCAACAATCCGTCTGAACCCCAGTCTCCAATCTCTGCTCTCTGTAACAATCCTTCTGAACCTCAGTCTCCAAACTCTGCTCTTTGTAAAATGACTTCTGCACCCCACTTTTTAACCTCTGCTCTCTGCAATGATCCCTCTGCACCCCAGTCTCCAATCTATGCTCGCTGCAACAGTCATTGTGCACCCTAATCTCAAACATCTGCTGTCTGCAACATTTCTTCTGTACCTCAGTCTGAAAACTCTTCTCTTTGCAATTATCCTTCTGCACCCAAGTCTCCAACCTCTGCTCTCTGTAACACTCCTTCTCTACCTCAGTCTTCAACTTCTGCTCTGTATCAGTCCTGCACCCCTGTCTCCCACATCTGCTCTCTGTAACAGTCCTTCTTCACCTCAGTCTTAAACCTCTGCTCTGTGTAAGACTCCTGCTTCTCAGTCTGGAAACTCTGCTGACTGCAACGATCTTTCTGAAACTCAGTCTCCAACCTCTACCCTCTGTAACAGTCCATCTTCACCTAATTCTCCAAAATCTGCTCTCTGTAAAATCCTTCTGCAACCAAGTCTCCAAACTCTGCCATCAGTAACAGTCCTTCTGGAGCCCTTCTCCAAACTCTGCTCTCCATAACAGGCCTTCTGAACTCCAGTCTCCAACCTCTGCTCTCTTTAACAGTCCTGCTGCACCTCGGTCTTCAAATTCTGCTCTCTGTAAGATCCTTCTGCAACCTTGTCTAAAAACTCTGCTACCTCTAACAGTCCTTCTGCACCTCAGTCTCCAACCTCTGTTCTTTGCAACACTCCTTCTGAACCCCAGTTGCCAACCTCTGCTCTCTGTTACAATCCTTCTGTACTGCATTCTCAAAACTCTGCTCTTTTTAACAGTCCTTCTGCACTCCAGTCTCCAACCTCTGCTTTCTGTATCAGTCCTTCTGCTCCCCAGTCTACATACTCTGCTCTCTGTAACAGTCCTTCTGCACCTCATATCCAACTCTGCTCCCTACAACAGTACTAAT
Organism: Ictidomys tridecemlineatus; assembly: GCF_052094955.1. Taxonomy (NCBI): domain Eukaryota; kingdom Metazoa; phylum Chordata; class Mammalia; order Rodentia; family Sciuridae; genus Ictidomys; species Ictidomys tridecemlineatus. The sequence goes on from NW_027521067.1 coordinate 68,863, forward strand.
GCACGACAGTCTCCAACCGCTGCTGTCTGCAACATTCCTTCTGCACCCCAGTCTGCGACGTGTGCTCTGTGTAACAGTCCTTCTGCAGCCAAGTCTTCACCTCTGCTCTCTGCAAGGATCTTTCTGTACCTCAGTCTTAAACCTCTGCTCTCTGAAACAATCCTTCTGTACACCAGTCTCCAACCGCTTTCTATGTAACAGTCATTCTCCACCTCAGTCTTCAACCTCTGGTCTCCGCAAAAGTTTTTCTGCACCCCAGTCTCCAACATCTGCTCTCTAAACAATTCTTCTGCACCCCAGTCTCAAACATCTGCTCTCTGCAACAGTTCTTCTGCACCCCAGTGTCCAAACTCTGCTCTCTGCAATGATCCTTCTGCACCTCAGTGTCCAACCTCTGCTCTCTGAAAGATCCTTCTGCACCCCAGTTTCCAAAATCTGCTCTCTGTAATATTCCTTCTCCACGCCAGTCTCCAACCTCTGCTTTCTGCAACGGTCCTGCTGCACCCCAGTCTCAAACCTCTGTAATCAACAACAGTCCTTCTTCTCCCCAGTTTCCAAACTCTGCTCTTTATAACAGTCCTTCTGCACCCCAGTCTCCAACCTCTGCTCTCCTCAACACTCTTTCTGAACCTTAGTCTCAATACTTTGCTCGCTGTAAGATGCTTCTGCACCCCAGTCTTCCAATTCTGCTCCCTGTATCAGTCCTCCTGGACCCCAGTCTCCAATCTCTGCTCTCTGCAACAGTCCTTCTGCACCTCAGTCTCCGAACTCTGCTCTCTTTATGATGCTTCTGCACCCCAGTCTACAACTTCTGCTCTCTGTAATAGTCCTTCTAAACCCTAGTCTCCACAATCTTCTCTGCTACAGTCCTTCTGCACCCCAGTCTCCAATCTCTGCTCTCTGTAACAGTCCTAATGCACCTCAGTCTCCAAACTCTGCTCTCTGTAAAAGGCCTCCTGCACCCCAGTCTCCAACCTCTGCTCTCTGCTACGATCCCTCTGCACCCCAGTCTCCAACCTCTGCTCGCTACAACAGTCCTTGTGCACCCCAATCTCCAACATCTGCTCTCTCCAACAGTTTTTCTGTACCTCAGTCTGAAAACTTGCTCTCTGCTATAATCCTTCTGCACCCGAGTCTCCAACCTCTGCTCTCTGAAACAGTCTTTCTGTACCTCAGTATACAACTTCTGCTCTGTATCAGTCCTGCACCCCTATCTCCCACATCTGCTCTCTGTAACTGTCCTTCTTCACCTCAGTCTTCTTCCTCTTCTCTGTGTAACAGTCCTTCTGCATCTCAGTCTGGAAACTCTGCTGACTGCAACGATTCTTCTGCACCCCAGTTTCCAATATCTGCTCTCTGTAATATCCCTTCTCCATGCCACTCTCCAACCTCTGGTTTCTGCAACGGTCCTGCTGCACCCCAGTCTCCAACCTCTGTACTCCGCAACAGTCCATCTGCTCCCCAGTCTCCAAACTCTGCTCTCTGTAATAGTCTTTCTGTACCACAGTCTCCAAACTCTGCTCTCTGTAAAGGTCCTTTTGCACGTCAGTGTCCAACCTCTGCTTTCATTATTCATCTTTCGGCCCCTCAGAATCCAACCACTGCTCTCTGCAAAAGTCTTTCTGTACACCATTCTCCAAGTTCTGCTCTCTGTAACAGTCCTTCTGAACAACAGTCTTCAACATCTCCTCTCTGAAAAAGTTCTTGTGTACCCTAGTCTCCAACCTAACTTCTCTGCAACAGTCATTCTGTACTGCAGTCTCCAACATCTGCTCTCTGCAACCGTCCTTCTGAACCTCAGTCTTAAACCTCTGCTGTCTGTAAGATCCTTTTAAACCCAGTCTCAAAACTCTTCTATCTGTAAAAGTTCTTCTGCACCCAAGTCTAAGGACTCTTCTCTCTGTAACAGGCCTTCTGCACCCCAGTCTCCAACCTCTGCTCTCTGTAGCAGTTGTTCTGCACCCCAGTCTCCAACTTCTTCTCTCTGTAACAATCTTTCTGCAACCCAGTCTCCAAAATCTGCTCTCTGCAACAGTACTTCTTCACCTCAGTCTGAAAATTTTGCTCTCTGCAACAATCCTTCTGCACCCCAGACTCCAATCTTTGCTCTCTCTAACAGTCCTTCTGCACCTCCGTCTCCAAACTCTCCTCTATGAAAGATCCTTCTGCAACACAGTTCTCAAAATTTGCTCTCTTTAACAGTCCTTCTTCACCTCAGTCTCCAACCTCTGCTCTCTGTAAAAGTCCTTCTACACCTCAGTCTGAAACTTTTTCTCTCTGCATGATCCCTCTGCACCCCAGTCTCCAACCACTGCTCTCTTAATCAGTCCTCCTTCACCTCAGTCTCCAAACTCTGCTCTCTGTACGATCCTTCTGCCACACAGTATCCTAACTCTGCTCTCTATAACAATCCTTCTGCACCCCAGTGTTCAAACTCTGCTGTCATTAACAGGCCTTCTTTACCTTAGTCTCCAAACTCTGCTTTCTGGAACAGGCTTACAGCACCCAAGTCTCCAACGTCTCCTCTCCTCAACAGTTTTTCTGCATCCCAGTCTTCAAACTCTGCTCTCTGTAACATTCCTTTACCACTACAGTCTTCAACCTCTGGATTCTGCACCGGTCCTATTGTACCCTAGTCTCCAAACTCTGCTCTCTTTAACAGTCCTTCTGCACCCAATTCTCTAATCTCTGCTCTCTTCAACAGTCCTTCTGAATTTCAGTCTCCAACCTCTGCTCTCTGTAATGGTCCTTCTGCACCCCATTCTCCAACCTCTGCTTTCTGTATCAGTAATTCTGTACCCCGGTCTCCAAATTTTGCTCTTTGTAACATTCTTTCTGCACCTCAGTCTTAAACCTCTGCTCTCTGCAAAACTACTTCTGCACCCCAGTCTCCAACATCTTCACTCTGAAAAATTTCTTCTCCACCCCAATCTCCAACCACTTTTCTCTGTAACAGTCCTCCTGTATTGCAGTCTCCAAACTCTGCTCTCTGTAATGGTCCTTCTGCACTCCAGTCTCAAAACTCTGCTATTTGCAATAGTCATTCTGGATCTCAGTCTACAAATTCTGCTCTCTGCAACAGTCCTTCTGCACTCAAGTCTCCAACACTTGCTCCCTGAAACAGTCCTTCTTCACCCCAGTCTCCAACCTCTACTCTGTGTAATAGTCCTTTTGCACCCCAGTGTCCAACCTCTGCTCTCTGCAATGATCCTTCTGCATCTCAGTCTCCAACATCTGCTCTCTGCAACAGTCCTTCTGCACCCAAGTCCCAAACATCTGCTCTCTGAAAAAGTCCTTCTTCACCACAGTCTCCAACCTCTGCTCTGTGTAACAGTCCTTCTGTAACCCAGTGTCTAACCTCTGCTCTCTGCAATGATCCTTCTGCATCCCAGTCTCCAGAATCTGCTCTCTGCAACAGTCTTTTTGTACCCAAGTCTCCAACATTTGCTCTCAGCAACAGTCCTTCTGCGCCTCAGTCTGGAAACTCTGCTGTCTGCAACGATCCTTCTGCACCCCAGTCTCCAAAGTCTACTCTCTGTAACAGTCTTGCTGCACCTCGATCTACAATCTCTGCTTTCTGTAAGATCCTTCTGCATCCCAGTTTTCAAACTCTGCTCTCTGTAACATTCCTTTTCCACCACAGTCTCCAACCTCTGGATTCTGCAACTGTCTTTCTGCACCCCAGTCTCCAAACTCTGTTCTCTGCAACAGTTCTTCTTCTCCCCATTCTCCAACCTCTGCTCTCTGTAACAGTCCTTCTGTACCGCAGTCTTCAACCTCTGCTCTCTGTAACGGTCCTTCTGCACCACCATCTCAAACCTCTACTTTCTGTATCCATCCTTCAGCACCACTGTTTTCAAACTTTGCTCTCTGTAATAGTCCTTCTCTACCTCTTTCTCCAACCTCTGCTCTTTGCAACCTTACTTCTGCACCCCATTCTCTAATCTCTGCTCTCTTCTACAGTTCTTCTGAACCGCAGTTTCAAAACTCTGTTCTCTGTAACAGTCCTTCTGCACACCAGGATCCAACTTCTGTTCTCTGTAACAATCCTTCTGCACCTCAGTTCCCAAACTCTGACATCTGCAATGGTCCTACTGCACCCCAACTCTGCTCTCTGTAAGATCCTTCTGCACCCAAGTTTCAAAACTCTGCTCTCTATAGCATTCTTTCTTCACCCATTCTCAAACCTCTGCTCTCTGCAACGGTCCTTCTGCACGCCAGTCTCCAAACTCTGCTCTAGGTATCATTTCATCTTCACCGCCGTCTCCAATTTCTGCTGTATGTAAGATCCTTCTGTAACCCAGTCTCCAAACTCTGCTCTCTGGAACAGTCCTTCTGCACCCCAGTATCCAACCTCTGGTCTGTGCAACAGTTCGACTGCACCCCAGTCTCCAAATTCTGCTCTCTGAAAGATCCTTCTGCACCCAAGTCTCTAAACCCTGATCTCTGTAACAGTCCTTCCTCACCCAAGTCTCCAACCTCTGCTCTCTGTAAAAATATTTCTGCACCTCAGTCTCCAACATCTGCTGTCTCTAATGGTCCTTCTGCACCCCATTCTCCAAACTCTGTTTTCTGCAAGAGTACTGCAGCACCTCAGTCTCCAAATTCTGCTCTCTGCAACAGTTCTTCTGCACCCCAGTCCCTGAAATCTACTCTCTGAAACAGTCCTTCTCCACCACAGTCTCCAACCTTTGCTCTCTGTAACACTCCTTCTGCATCGCAGTCTCTAATTTCTGCTCTCTGTAAGAATCTTATGCACCCCAATCTCCAAATTCTCCTCTCTGCAACAGTCCTTCTTCACCCAAGTCTTCAAACTCTGCTCTCTGCAAAAGTCCTCTGCTCTGTGTAACAGTCCTTCTGCATTCCAGTCTCCAACTGCTGCTCTCTGTAACAATCCTTCTGCAACCCAGTCTCCAACCTCTTCTCTCTGTAACAGTCCTTCTGCACCATATTCTCAAACCTCTGTTAAAGTCTTTCTATACTGCAGTCTCCAACCTCTGCTCTTTGTAACATTCCTTCTGCACCCCAATTTCCAACCTCTGCTTTCAGTAAAAGTCCTTCTGAACCTCAGTCACCAAACTATGCTCTCTGTAACAGTCCTTCTGCACCTCAGTCTTTAACCACTGCTCTCTGTTACAGTCCTTCTGCACCTCAGTCTGAAACCTCTACTCTCTGCACGATCTTTCTGCAACCCAGTCTCCACCACTGCTCTCTTTAACAGTCGTCCTGCACCCCAGTCCGTAAACTCTTTTCTCTGAAACAGTCCTTCTGCACACCAGTCTGCAACTTCTGCTCTCTTTTACGGTCTTCCTGCACCCCAGTCTGCCACCTCTGCTTTCTGTATCATAATTCTTCACCCCAGTCTCCAACGTCTGCTCTGTGTAACAGTCCCTCTGCATCTCAGTCTCCAACCTCTGATCTCTGCAACAGTCTTTCCGCACCGCAGTCTCCAACCTTTGCTTTCTGCAACATTCCTTCTGCAACACAGTCTCCGACCTGTGCTCTCTGTAACAGTCCTTCTGCACCACAGTCTCCCACCTCTTCTTTCTGTAACAATCCTTCTGCATCACAGTTTCCACCTTTGCTCTCTGCAACGATTCTTCTGCAACTCAGTTTCCAACTTCTGCTCTCCTAAACGATCTTTCTGCACCCCAGTCTCCCACCTCTGCTCTCTGTAACTGATTTTCTGTACCTCAGTCTCCAACCTCTGCTCTCTGTAACCATCTTTCTGCACCCCAGTTCCAACCTCTGCTCTCTGCAACAATCCTTATGCACCCCAGTCTCCAACAGCTGCTCTCTGCAACAGTCCTTCTGCTCCCCAGTCTCCAACGTCTCCTCTCTTTAACACTCCTTCTGCACCCCAGTCTCCAAACTCTGTTCTCTGTAAGGTCCTTCTGCACCTCAGTCTCCAAACTCTGCTCTCTGCAAAAGTCTTTCTGTACCCTAGTCTCCAACCTCTGATCTCTGCAAAACTCCTTCTGTACCCTAGTCTCCAACCTGTGCTCTCTGTAACAGTCCTTCTATACTGCAGTCTCAATCCTCTGCTCTCGTTAAGGTTCATTCTGAACCCAAGTCTCCAACCTCTGCTTTCTGTATCAGTCCTTCTGCACCCCAGTCTCCAAACTCTGGTTTTTGTAACAGTCTTTCTGCATCTCAGTCTCAAAAATCTTCTCTCTTTAACAGTCCTACTCTACCCCAGTCTCCAACCTCTGCTTTCTGTAACAGGCCTTCTGCACCACAGTCTCCAAACTCTGCTCTCTGTAACAGTCCTTCTGTACCTCACTCTCCAAATTCTGCTCTCTGCAACAGTCCTTCTGCACCCAAGTCTCCAAACTCTGCTCTCTGCAACAGTCTTTCTACACACCAGTCTTCAAACTCTGCTCTTTGTAACAGTCCTTCTGCACACCAGTCTCCAAACTCTGCTCTCTGTAACAATTTTTCTGCACCCCAGTCTTCCACCTCTGCTTTCTGTATCATAATTTTTCACCCCAGTTTCCACCGTCTGCTATGTGAAACAGTCTTTCTTCATCTCAGTCTCCAACCTCTGCTCTCTACAACAGTCCTTCTGCACCCCAGTATCCAACCTCTGCTTACTGCAAAATTTTATCTGCACCCCAGTTTCCAAACTGTGCTCTCTGTAACTGTCCTTCTGCATCCCAGTCTCCCAATTCTCTCTGTTATGAACCTTCTGCACCCCAGTGTCCACTTTGCTCTATGCAATGATTCTTCTACAACTGAGTCTCCAACTTTGGCTCTCTTCCTTTCTTCTGCACCCTACTCTCCAACCTCTGCTCTCTGTATGATCCTTCTGAAAAGAAGTCTCCAAACTCTGCTTTCTGTAACAGTCTTTGTGCACCTCAGTCTCCAGTCTCTGCTCTCTGCAACATTTCTTCTGCACCCCAGTCTCCAAACTCTTTTCTCTGCAATAGTTGTTCTGAAACTCCTGTCTCCAAACTCTGCTCTAGGTAACAGTCCTTCTGTACTGCACTCTCCAAACTCTGCTCTCTGTAACAGTCCTTTTGCACCCCAGTCTCCAACCTCTTCTCTCTGTAACAGTCCTTCTGAACCTCAGTCTCCAACCTCTGCTCTCTGCAACAGTCCTTCTACACCCGAGTCTCAAACATCTGCTCTCTGCAACAGTGTTTCTACACTAAAGTCTTCAACCTCTACTTTCTGCAACGATCCTTCTGCACCCCAGTCTCCAACATTTGCTCTCTGCAATAGTCCATCTGCACCCCAGTCTCCAACTTCTGGTCTTTATAAGAACCTTCTGCACCCCAGTTTCCAAACTTTGTTATCTGTGACATTACTTCTGCACCCCAGTCTCCAAGATCTACTCTCTGTAACAGTCTTTGTGTATTGCAGTCTCCAAACTCTGCTCTCTGAAAGAGTCCTTCTGCAACCCAGTCTACAAACTCTGCTCTCTGCAACAGTCTTTCTGCACCTCAGTCTCCAACTTCTGCTCTCTGTTACAGGCCTTCTGCACCCCAGTCTCAAACAGCTTTTCTCTGTAACAGTTCTTCTGCAACCAAATCTCCAAACCCTGCTCTCTGTAACACTCCTTCTGCTCCCCAGTCTCTATCGTCTGCTCTTTGTAAGAATCTTTCTGTACTTCAGTCTCCAACCTCTTCTCTTAGTAAAAGTCCTTCTGCACGTCAGTCTGCAACATCTGCTCTCTGTAACGATCCTTCATTACCTCAGTCTCAAAACTATACTCTCTGTAACAGGCCTTCTACACCCCAGTCTCCAACCTCTTCTCTTTGGTTCAGTCCTTCTGTACCCCAGAAACCTTCAACTACACTCTGTAACAATCTTTCTGCACCTCAGTCTCCCACCTTACCTCTCTGCAACGGTCTTTCTGCACCACAGTCTCCAACCTCTCCTCTCTGTAACAGTTCTTCTACACCTCAGTCTCCAATTTCTTCTCTCTGTATGATCCTTCTGAAAAAAAGTCTCAAAACTCTGTTTCCTGTAACAGCCTTCTGCACCCCAGTCTCCAATCTGTGCTCTCTGTAACAGGCCTTTTGCACACCGGTCTCCATCTTCTGCTCTCTGTAACAGGCCTTCTGCACCCAAGTCTCTGAACTCTGCTCTCCAACCTCCTCTCTGCAACAGTGCTTTTGCACCCCAGTCTTCAACATCTGATCTCTGAAACAGTTCTTCTCCACCCTAGTCTCCAACCTCTGCTCTCTGTAACAGTCCTTCTGTACTGCAATTTCCAAACTCTTCTCTCTGTAACTGTCCTTCTGCACACCAGTCTTCAACCCCTGTTTTTTCTATCAGTCCTTCTGCACTCAAGTCTCAAACCTCTGCTCTCTGTACAGTCCTTCTGCACGTCAGTCTCAAAATTCTGCTCTCTGCAACAGTCCTTCGGCACCGCAATCTCCAAACTCTGCTCTCTGCAACAGTCCTTCTACAGCAAAGTCTCCAACCTCTGCACTCCTCAACAGTCCTTCTGCACCTCAGTCTCCAACCTCTGCTCTCTGTAACCGACATTCTGTACTGCAGTTTCCAAACTCTTCTCGCATTAACTGTCCTACAGCACACCAGTCTTAAACTCCCGCTTTCTCTATCAGTCCTTTATACATTTCAGTCTTCAACATCTACTCTCTGTAACAGTCCTTCTGCACCACAGTCTCCAATTTCTTCTCTCTGTATGATCCTTCTGAAAAGAAGTCTCAAAACTCTGTTTTCTCTAACAGCCTTCTGCACCACAGTCTCCAAACTATGCTCTCTGTAACAGGCCTTCTGCACACCGGTCTCCATCTTCTGCTCTCTGTAACAGGCATTCTGCACCCAAGTCTCTGAACTCTGCTCTTTTTAACAGTCTTTCTGCACCTCAGTCTCCAAACTCTGCTCTCTGTAAGATCCTTCTGCACCCCAGTCTCCAAACTCTGCTCTCAGTATCAGTCCTGCAGCCCAGTCTCCAAACACTGCTCTCTGTAACAATTTTTCTCCAACTCAGTCTTCAACCTCTGCTCTCTAGAACACTCCTTCTATACCCCAGTCTCCATAATCTACTCTCTGCAAGGATCATTCTAAAACCCAGTCTCTGACCTCTGCTCTCTGCAACAGTCCTGTGGCACCCCAATCTCCAACCTGTGCTCTCTGTAAAAGAACTATTGCACCCCAGTCTTCAACCTGTGCTCTCTGTAAAAGTCCTTCTGCACCCCAGTCTCCAACCTCTGCTCTCTGCAACTATCCTTCTACACCCCAGTCTCAAAACTCTGTTCTCTAAAACAGTTATTTTTCACCCCAGTATCCAAACTCTGCTCTCTGTAACAGTCCTTCTGTACCGCAGTCTCCAACCTTTGCTCTCTGTAAGGGTCCTACTGCACCTCAGTTTCCAAACTATGCTTTCTGTATCAGTTCTTGTGCACCCCAGTCTCCAAACTCTGCTCTCTCTAAAATTCTTCTGCAACATAGTCTACAAACTCTGCTCTCTGTAACAGTCCTTCTGCACCCCAGTCTCCAACCTGTGCTCTCTGCAACGATCCTTCTGTACCCCACTTTTCAACTTCTTCTCTCTACAACAATCCTTCTGCACCCCAGTCTCCAACTTCTGCTCTCTGTAACAGTCCTTCTGTACCTCAGTCTCCAACCTCTGCTTTCTGTAAAAATCTTCTGAAACACAGTCTGCAAACTCTGCTCTCTGTAAGAGTCCTTCTGCAACCCAGTCTCCAACATCTGCTCTCTGTAAGTGGCATTCTGCATGCTAGCCTCCAACCTCTGCTCTCTGTAAGAGGCCTTCTGCACCCCAGTCTCCAACCTCTACTCTCTGCAACGAGCCTTCTGCACCCCAGTCTCTTACCTCTGCTCTCTGCAACATTTCTTCTGCACGTCAGTCTCCAACCTCGCTCTCTGCAACGGTCCTTGTACACTCCAGTCTCCAACCTCTGTTCTCTGTAACAGTCATTCTGAACTGGAGACTCCTACCTCTTCTCTCTTTAATGGTATTTCTGCACCCCAGTCTCCAACATCTGCTTTTTCTATCAGTCCTTCTGCACCCCAGTCTTTAAACTCTGCTCTTTGTAACAGTCCTTCTGCACCCCAGTCTCCAAACTCTGCTCTCTGTAACAGTCCTTCTGAACCAAAGTCTCCTACCTCTGCTCTCTGTAACGGTCGTTCTCCACCCTGGTCTCCAACCTCTGCTCTCTGCAAAAGTCATTCTGAAACCCAGTCTTCAACATCTGCTCTCTGCAACAGTCCTTCTGCACCTCAGTCTGAAAACTCTGCTCTCTGCAATGATCCTTGTGCACCCCAGTCTCCAAACTCTGCTTTCTGTAACAGTCCTTCTGCACATCAGTCTCCAAATTCTGCTCTCTGCAAGATTTCTTCTGTACCCCATCTCCAACATATGCTTTCTATATCAGGGCTTCTGCACACCACTCTTTAAACTCTACTCTCTGTAACAGTCTTTCTGCACCCCAGTCTCCAACCTCGGTCTCTGTTATAGTCCTTCTGAACCGGAGTCTCCTAACTCTGCTCTCTGTAACGGTCCTTCTGCACCCCGGTCTCCGACATCTGCTTTCTTTTTCAGTCCTCCTGCACACCAGTCTCCAGCCTCTGCTCTCTGTAGCAGTCCTTCTGCACGCCAGTCTCCAGTCTTTGCTCTCTGTAACAGTCCTTCTGAACCGGAGTCTCCTATGTCTGCTGTCTGTAACGGTCCTTCTGCACCCCAGTCTCCAACATCTGCTTACTCTATCAGTTTTTCTGTACCCCTGTCTTTAACCTCTTCTCTCTACAAAATTCCTTCTACACCCCAGTCTTCAACCTTCACTCTCTGTAAGATCTTTTTGAACACTAGTCTCCTACCTCTGCTCACTGAAAGAGTCCTTCTACAACCCAGTGTCCAAACTCTGCTCTCTGTAACAATAATTCTCCACCTCAGTCTCCAACCACTTTTCTCTGCAAAGGTCCTTCTGCACCCCAGTCTCCAACCTCTGTTCTCTTCAAAAATCCTACTTCACCCCAATCTCAATCCTCTGCAATCTGTAACAGTCCTTCTGCACCCCAGTCATAAAACTCTGCTCTCTTCAACAGTCCTTCTGCACTTCATTCTCAAACCTCTGATCTTTGTAAGATCCTACTGCAACCCAGTCTCCAAACTCTGCTCTCTCTAACAGTCCTTCTGCACCCAAATCTCCAAACTCCGCTCTTTAGAACAGGCCTTCTTCGCCCCATTCTCTAACCTCTTCTCTCTGTAAGATTATTCCTGAACTCCAGTCTCCAACGTCTACTCTCTGCAACAGTCCTTCTACACCGAAGTCTCCAACATCTGCTCTCTGCAGCAGTCCTTCTATAACCAAGTCTTCAACTTCTGCTCTCTGCAACAGTCCTTCAACCCCCATTCTTCATACTCTGCTCACCCCAACAATCTTTCTGCACCCCAGTCTACAAAATCTGTTCTCTATAACAGTTCTTCTGCACCCCAGTCTTTAAACTTTGCTCTCTGTAAACGTCCATCTGTACCACAGTCTCCATACTTTGTTCTTTGTAAGGGTCTTTATGCACCCCAGTATCCAACTCTGCTTTCTGTATCCGTCGTTTTCCACCTCAGTCCTCACAATCTGCCCTCTGTAACAGTCCTTATGCAACTCAGTCTGCAACCTCTGCTCTCTGCAACAGTTCTTCTATACCACAGTCTCCATCATCTGCTCTCTGGAACAGTCGTTGTGCACCCCACACTCCAACATGTGCTCTCTGAAACAGTTCTTTTCCAGCCCAGTCTCTAACCTCTGCTCTCTGTAACAGTCCTTCTGTACTGCAGTCTCCAACCTCTTCTCTCTGTAAGGGTTCTTCTGCACCAGAGTCTTCAACTTCTGTTCTCCGTAACAATCTTTCTGCACCTCAATTCCCAAACTCTTACCTCTGAAATGGTCCTTCTGCACCCCAGACTCTAACCTCTGCTGTCTGCAACCATCTTTTTGCACCATTGTCTCCAACCTCTGCTCTCTGCAAAAGTCCTTCTGACACCCAGTCTCCAACATCTGCTCTCTGCAAAAGTCCTTCTGCACCTCAGTCTGAAAACTCTGCTCTCTGCAATGATCCTTGTGCAACCCAGTCTCCGAACTCTGCTTTCTGTAACAGTTCTTCTGCACCTCGATCTCCAACTTCTGCTCTCTGCAACAGTTCTTCTGCACCCCATTCTTTAACATCTACTCTCTGAAACAGTCTTTCTACACCCCTGTCCAAATGCAGAAGAATGAGACCGGAACTATTGCTCACCTGCAAATAATCAACTCAAAATGCATTAAAGACCCAGGAAATAGACCAGAAATTATGCAGTTTTTAGGAAAAAACAAAGTCAATACTGCAACCTACAGGCAGAGGCAATGACTTTCTCAATAGGATTCCAAAGCTTAGAAGATAACACCAGAAGTTAGCCTATAGGATGGCATGAAATTAAGAAAGTTCTGCACAGCAAAGGAGATAATTAGAATATGAAGAGAAAACCTACAGAAAGAGAGAAAATCTTTATGAGGGGCTCTTTTAAAAAAGGATGAATATTCAGAATATTAATAAAGAACTCAAAAATCTTAACATGAAACCCACAATTATTAAATAACCCAATTATCATATAACCCAATTACCAAATGGGAAACTAAATGAACTAAACAGACAGGTTTTAGAAGAAAATATGTAAGTGACCCACAAAAATATGAAAATATTGCAAGTCAATACTACCCTGAGATTTCATCTCACTTCAGTGACAAAGGCAACCACCAAGAATACAAACAGAAACGAGTGTGACAAGGAGAGAATTGGAGAGACAGGAGCACTCTCACTCTGTTGGTGGGCATGTAAATCAGCACAACCACCAGGGAAATCGGGATGGAGGCTCTTCAGGAGTAGCCGTGGACCACCCTGCGACCCAGCTCTACCTGTCCTTGGTATTTATCACAGCTGATCAAAGTCATCATACTATAATGACACATACATGCCCATGAACCAGCCGAGGTGACATCAGTGGACGAATGGATAAAGAACATCTGGTATATGCACACTGGAATTTCATTCAGCCATAAAGAAGAACGAAATTATGTCATGCTGGAAGATGGATGGATCTTCAGAACATTAAGGGAAATAAGAAACTCAGAAAGTTAAGGGCCGTATGTTTTTCATCTGTTAAAGCTAGAGGGGGAAAAGGAAGGAAAGTTGGGAAGGGAGTCTCATCATGAAAGTTGAAGGAAGATCAGTAGAGTCAAGGCACCAGGGGAGGAGGTGAGGAAAAGGGAAATATTGGAATGATATTGGCCAAAGTTCACGGTTATTTTGTGTGCATGTTCAAATATGTGTCAGCAAATACCACCATTATGGACCACTACAATGCACCAATGAAGTGTGAAAAGAAGAGTTTCACATTACATGGGACAGGCACTATTCTAGGAGTGTGCCCATTTTTTCCCATCTATAAATACCATGATCATTTACCACTGTTAAAAATCTTTACAGATTCAAATGTTCTTATCACTGCTCCACCACATGGCCTCTTCTCCTTAAGGGTCCCCATATTCCCACTGAAATCAGGAAGCCGTTTCAACGATGCCATCTGTTAATGTCTTCCCAGGCTGCCAAAGACAGCGGCTGCGGGTTTCACAAGGATCTGGTACTGCCTTCTGAACGCATGTCCATGAGGCCTTGATGAAGGCTTGTGCTCCAGGCCCTCCTCCAGATCCAGCTGTGAGGCCAGGGAAGGGGTCACATAACACGCCATCCAACACCTTATTTATTTCTGATTACCATCCTCTCCATTATTCCAGGATCATATTGGTCATTGAACTTAAGCAAACACTGAGTCCAGATTTTAGTCCATCAACCAAATAGAGTCTAATAGCCACTCCCCGTGGCTCAGGAAAATCTTTGGCCCTAACATTTCTGGTGATTACGTCCCTGTGACTGCATTCAAGATGATCCAGCAATATGTCCTGACTTCTTTGGTCTAGAAGACTCAAACAAATTCTCTTATATATTCTTAAGGCTCCTATTAACAAAATACAGTAAAATATTTACCTTTTATTTTTGTGTGACCCTTATACTCTCCTGGGCTATATTTTATACTCTTACCTGAGGTGTTCTAGGATCAGTCCCCAATTAAGAGGCTGGTGACAATGTAGGATGATGGATGAGAATCTTAAAGACAATTGGGCTGGGGATGTGGCTCAAGCAGTAGTGCGCTTGCCTGGCACACGTACGGCCGGGGTTCGATCCTCAGCACCACATACCAACAAAGATGTTGTGTCCGCCGAGAACTAGAAAATGAATATTAAAAATTTTCTCTCTCTCTCTCTCTCTCTCTCTCTCTCTCTCTCTCTCTCTCCCCTCTCCTCTCCTCTCCTCTTCTCTCTCACTCTCTCTTAAAGAAAAAAGACAACTGCCCAGGTAGAGTCAACATAGGGTCTTCAATTTAGGGAAAGCTAGTATCCTAGGGAGAGGAGGGGCTGCTTCTGACAGCAAAGAGGGTTAATGGAGATTTCAGGGTTCAAGGCTCTGAGACTTGTCTAATTCCACTGGTATTTTGCCATTCTAAATAACAGGGTCTCATTCATTGCCCCATTAATGTCCTAAATGACATAAGAGAGACCTAGAGAAATTGTGGATTTATAATTTTTTTGTACTTTTTCAATTTGGAGAATTGGATGTTTTATTCTGATATTAACCTTTATCAGATTCCAGAGAGAAAATATTTCTGATGATCTGAACCTGACTTGAAGGAGGAATATAATTCTTGTACCTATCATTTTCTTTCTGTAAGTGTCCCACTCCAGTCAGTAACAGCAGTTTGTAGTCATGTTGTAATGTTCATTCCCACCCTGAAGGTCGATGGTGTTATTCCAAAGCTCAGTTTTTCATAGACATTTGATTTCAGGCCACGATAACTTAAAGTCTCTGTTGGGTCATTGCACACCAGAAATTATCAGGTCTCCTTTCCCATGGGCTGTGACATCATCAACATATTCAATTCCCTCAGGTCAGACATCCAACCTACCTCCTCAGATCTGTTATCTAGAACTATCTCTGATGTAAACCACTATTGTGGTCATTGCCACCGAGGTCAGGTAGAGATCAAGTACGACACTTGATGTCTTAGGGTAAAGGAAGTTGACACAGAAAAAAGTTATAAAATGGTTTGGAGATCTGGAAAAAAAAAAGGCAGGTGACACCACCCCACATATAAAAACCCTAACTTCCCTTGAAAGAGAAGCTCATTCCATGCTACTGTGACCCACATTCAGGAACAGCTGTCTAGGAGCCTGCACACACAGCTACTGGCACTAAGGAGATTAGTTCCTGCCTCTAAAGGGCTGGTTTGCTGCTGCTGCTATGGGATCCAAAAGAAACCGCTTTCTTCCTTTTCATTTCTTCCTCTCTGCCTAGTGTTTGGCTGATCTTGACAGAACCTCCTAAAATGGAGGCCTGCAGGCAGGGGAGTGTGGGAAACAAGTTTCTCGTACTTTCTGTCCCTCTGGTGTGGGGAGAACACAGAAAGAAGAGATGGTGCTGAACACCCACACAAGGTGTGGGACACACTTGAACCTGAAAGTGGGAAAAGGGTGTTTGTGAAAAGAGAGGAGAAAAAGGAGTCTCAGAGATTTTAATAGCGGGAGTTGGAGTTGAAGCTCCAGATACAGACTCTCTAACCAGGTGCCTACAAGTTCCTGGGAGGCATCTTTTTTCAGATGACTGTATACTCCAGTTTGAAGACTGGTCTAGACTTTGATGGTGCAAAGGGATGCACACCCTCCAGCCAGCTTCCTCTGGGCACTCTGGACCTCGTTGCTCCTCAGACTGTGAATGACGGGGCTCAACAGGAAGCTCACCACACAGAAGAGCACAGAGTCCAGGGTGTCCATGTCCAGCCTTCTCTGGGCCTGTCATAGTGGAAGTTGGCTGTTCTATAGAAGACCACCACAACAGTGAGGGCGGACACACAGGAGGAGAAGGCCTTCCTTCTGCCCTGGGCAGAGGGAATCCCCAGGATGGCCGCCATAATGAGTGCATAGGAGCCCGCAGTGAAGAGGCAAGGGCTCAGGCCCATGGTGGCTCTGACCACGTGGAGCGCAGACTCGTTGACAGAGGTGTCTGAGCAGCAGAGCTTCAGGAGCAATGGGGTGTCACAGAGAAAGTGGCTGAACTGGTGGGGCCCACACAGAGTGAGTGTGATGGCCAGCACCGTGTGTGTGACCAAATTCACCAGCCCACACAGCCAGGACCCAGTCACCAGGCCCACACAGACCTTCACACTCATGATGACTGGGTACTGAGGAGGACGGCACGTGGCCACACAGCAGTCATACTGGCCACACAGCCAGTAAGAAGCCTTCTGTGCCAGGACTTGTCACCAAGAAGAAGATCTGGGAAAGGCAGCCCTCATAAGAAATGGACTTCTTCTCCCAGAAAAAGTTCACCAGCAGTA
The DNA here is from genome assembly GCF_052094955.1 of Ictidomys tridecemlineatus. Classification (NCBI taxonomy): domain Eukaryota; kingdom Metazoa; phylum Chordata; class Mammalia; order Rodentia; family Sciuridae; genus Ictidomys; species Ictidomys tridecemlineatus. Next base: position 85,280 of record NW_027521067.1, read on the forward strand.
CTGGGATGGTGGTGGATGTTTAGCAGACGTCCAAGAAGCTCAAATTGCTGAGGAAAAAGTACATTAGAGTATGGACAGCAGGACTGACCCTGGTGGCCACTATTATGAGCATGTTCCCCAAGAGATTGGTCAGGTAAATGACCAGAAAGAGCGGAAAGAACCAGCCCTGTATGTTGGAGTGGTTGGAAAATCCCAAGAAGATGAATTCATTGACAAATGATTGATTGCTCATTTCCAATGGTATTATAGCTACAAAACAGAGAAAAAGAGACCATGACGAGAAAGGACTGAGAGCACCCCAAACAGCCTTTTTAATCTGCAGCAACATGGCAAATAATATTGTATACAAAGATGCCTGGACTCTGGAAAGACACGTATAGGAGTGACTTTAGAGAGCATAACTTCTCAGAGACTTTTGCATGGGTTTTCTTTTGTAAGAATAAATGGAGACTTGGTCAAAATGCACAACCAGCTATCATCCCCTGTGTCTCATTGAATCTGCAGTATCTCCCTCCTAACACTGTGCTTCACTGTGATGAATTCTTTTTTGTATGTCTGTTATTTCAAGTAATAAATTTTCATTATGGAAAAATGAAGAAAATGCAGAAAGTTATTCAGAAGAATAGAACAGGTCACAAAATCAAAGCTCTCTTTGCATTCATCCCATTCTACCTCTATCTATCTTTAAAATATCCAAAGCAAAATTTCCCAATATTGTTGTACTCTATTTAGTTTTTTGCCTTGTAATGTTACTTTCCTAACATGAAATTAAGTTTATATCTCCCTTTTTATTTAACATAGAAACCTTCCATTCCATTTACTATCATAAATATTGGAATAGAAGCTTTCATACATATGTATCTCTGATCATCTCTGATTATTTCTTAAAAGTAAAATTATAAGTCACCTGCTTTTAAATACATTGATTTTTTTTCAGTAGAAACTTTTATTTTTTTAAGTTTTATAAGATACAAGAAATTTTGACAAATGATATATACTTAGGTATTTTTCTTTTTTTATTATAAGATCTACCTCACCAAATATTACATTTCCTGAAAAAAAATGATTGATACAATTACTAATTTTCTATCATGTTACCCATGCTAATTCGTGATCCATTGTTTTGAACTAAAATTTCTGTTTCTTTTTCAATCTTAAATGAAAAATATTATAGTAAAACAGTAGGCTCTTGGTCCAGATAGATGTGGATTGAAACCCATCTGTTGTTTACTAGATGTTGTTTGTAAAAAAGTCAGCTCATCTCTAATCCTCAGTTTGTGCCTTGCTTAGGAAATTAATAATGTCTATTTCACAACTGCTGAAAAAAGTTTTGAGATAATATAAGCTATGTGTCTGGCACATTACATTTACTCAATGTCTTTTATCAAGTTAGAAAATGTCTATTCATTTTTTACTAGTAGTTTTTTTAAATTTTTTTTTAGTGTATGTGTGCTGTGTTTTGAATTCAGAGCCTTATGCATACTAAGCATGCACTCTACCACTGGACTTTGCCCATAGTTTCATTTAGTTATAGTTTTTATCATAAATAGATATTGAATTTTCTTATTTTCTCTGCATCTATTGAAATGATATATATTTTTTCTTATTTAGTCTGTTACTATGAAAATTTGGTTGATTGAATTTTTGAGTATTGAACCAGCCTTGCATTCTGGGATTGATCTCAATTGACTGTAATGTTATCCTTATTCAATATGGCTGAGTTCAGTTTGTTAATATTGTTCGCTGCTTGTTTTTGTGTATTCTATTTTCGCTGTTCTCCAGAGATAATCTATTTCTTGAAGAATTCTCAGCTGTATTCTACTGTTATTTTCAGTCAATGCATGTGAGTGGACTAGTGGGAAACAGAGAAGGGATTTCTGATGTTTCCAGGAAGCTCTGCCTTAGGTACTGTAAACTCAGTCACAGAGATATGGCCTTCACAGTGACCCACTTTCTAGCAATATGGCTGAGCCTACTTTTTATTTCTCCCGACAATAGAAATTTCGGCCTGTTCCTTTCCATAGCTACAAAGGTTTTCCTTTGAGTGTCCTAATGTAACAGTTTCTGTTACTCTTGCCTCTGAAGACTACAGCTTTTGTTCCATGCAAAAAATCAGGAAATGGACCTGGGAGGAGTTTTGGCTGCTGTTGCTGCTCTTTGACCCTCCACCTATCCAAGAAATGATACCGTTATAGACACTTTCTCAGAATACTTCTCTATCTTCCTGGGAGCATTTGGTGGAATCGATGGAGAAAAAGAAAATAATACAAACATCTTATGTCTATAGCCCTCTGGGTCTTCATGCTTTTAAACCAGTCTATACTTAGTCTTTAGAAATCCATTAACTATTTTTTATTTGAGTTTTTTTTATAAATAAACTCTTATGTATCTAGTGGGTTCTCCCATAGTTAAAAAAATGCCTGGATTATTTTGGTTGCTTATCTCTCCCCAGACTTTGGTTAGTTGTTTGCCTTACAATCTTCATTCCTAATAAAGTCAAGGAAAGTCATTTATTTGCATTTTCTTCTTTTCTTTTTGGTTATTATAATGATGAAAACAACATGCTTTCTAGCTATTTCCATAGATACTCAAGGTGAAATTTGAAGTCTACTTTTCAAAAATATTTAGTAATTTCTAATTTAGTTAGTATGTAGTTATTCTATTCAAAACAATCCCATTCCTAGCATATTTCAAAAGGAAATTAATGCACACTTCACAAAAATTCTTGTGTAAAAATTCATAATAACTCAAACAAATATTATGCCTTCAGCCGAAGGATAGAAGACAAATAATGGTTTATCATGCAGTGAAATAATTCAGTTACTTTAGAAACCCAAATACTGGAACATTAATTACATTGACAAATCTAAAAGAAAATTTCTGGGTGAAAGAAGCCAGATACAAAATATATACTGTATGTTTCCTTTAAATAAAGTTCAAAAATTAGCAAAACAGCTATAATGGTCAAGAAATAATGGTGGTTTTTTTTTTTTTTGGAGCTCAGGGGTGATATCAGTTGAAGCATGAAGGAATTTTCTAAAGAGATGGAAATTTTTTGTATCCTGATTTTTGGTAGTTTATATATATGTAAAATATTATAAACCTGTACACTTTAGATCTGTGCATACTTTGAGTACAAATTATAGTTCAATTTTTAAAAATAGCCTTATTTTAAAAATAAGTAATTAATGGGGAAGAGTGGTACCTGCCTGTAATCCCAGGTACTTGGGAGACTAAGGCAGGAGAATCATAAATTTGAAACTCTGCAAGGCCCCCCGCCCCAAATAATTGAAAGGGCAGGGGATATAGCTTTATGGTAGAGTGACACTGGGTTCAATCCCAAGTACTGCAGTAAGTAAGTAAATAAGTAAATTGATAAATAGAAGTGAAAGCATTTTTTCAAGAAGATTTTTAACTCAGGATTGGTTGGAACCACATCTAAATATTTTTATAGGTCTCTAAAAGGTTAAGTATTTTCTCCCATTTTTTGCATTTCTCTACTTCTTTTTTACCACAGTGATAGTCCAGGACATATCACATTTTACAAGTGACATCAGTTGTTTTCTTATCACGATCTGTTTGAAGCAGTGAATGTGATTGGTGGGTGCATTCGGTCTGTATTACAGATACAAAGCTTGCTCACCATGATGGATGGGCGTGTGCATGTGTGTTTGTGTGTGTGTGTGTGTGTGTGTGTGTGTGTGTTTGTGCGTGTGTTATTGGTTGTGGGATTGGTCTTTACTGAGAACACTGTCTTATAGTTAGTGGGATGGCAGGTTGGCATCTCAGGCAACATTGATGGCAGAAATCTCAAAGAATATATCAGGGATCTGCCATCTAAGGCTCAGCAAGCTCAGAACACTTGGTTTTCCTAATTGCTATAAATGGAAAGACCCTCACTATTGAGTTTCTCAGAGAGCTGCATCACACTGGGGCGGGAGGAGGGAGCCCATTTCCATAGAGATGTACCCTGTTTCTATGGAGAGTCCAGCTAGGCTTCAAGGGGCTGGTGGGATAGTACCAGTGGATACTGCCAAGCCCTGGGTCATTGTGAGGAGCCTGCTAGTTCAGGGGAGGTGGCAGGGTATCAGCCTATGGGGCCGGGAATAGTCTCTGTGAAGCTGTGTCAGGCCTGATTTCTAAGCTAGGTACTTGGCAATAGAAACTTCGGAAAATGTCCCACCCCCCACCATGCCATGGGTGAAAGAGCCCAGGTGTATCTCTGGAAGCCAGTCTTGGGTATGAGCATGGACATCAATGATTGCAGAGTATCAACAATAGGGGACCATAAATCTCTTTCAGGTGATGCAGATTGAAAACAGGGACATCTGGAGGGAGATAGACGGGGTTTTAGAAAATCATCAGATCTCTAGGTCTAGAACACGCAGATAGACCCACTCATGGAATTGTGCGTGTGAGTCCAAGGAGCAGGGGTCGATAACTGTGAAACATGGTTCCCCAAGTTTTAGACACACCTGTTTAGTTCAAAAGAGTGATCTGAGTCCTAAAACAAGATCAAAATGAAGTGGTCTGTATCTGAAGACGTGCTGGGTTGAAGGTGGGAGAAAATCTCTGAAGCCCTCGTGGAGAAGGATGTGGAGAACTTTAAAGTCCTAGTTGAAGAGGACACGGTAAAGACAACAAATCAGTTTCGGCAGGCTGGCTAGCTGGTGGGATCACTCAGAAAAACAGGAATATGTGAGGAATAGCAGATGTAGAGGAGGCTTTGGTGGATTTGATTTGAGTAATGTTGAATGTGAGTTATCTGTGGAATAATCACGTGGAAATGCCCTTCACAGACAGGCTAGAACTGCAGGTGTGGATTTGGGAGTCATTGTCTTGAAGGCAACTGTTACAGAAAAGGGTGAATATGAAATCCTCCAGGAGAATAGAGAAAGTAGAGAAGGAAATAGAGAAAGTAGGGATTCTTGTGATACTTGGTGTTCACGAAAATTGTAGTAAAAGTTTATCCAGAAATGACTAAAAACACCACACTATCTAGGTCAGTTGTAGGTATCGCTTTCTCTAAATAATTTCCCTAAACAAGAGGTTACCTTATTAGCATTGATTTACAATAAATCAACTTTGAATTGGAGCTGGAAGCTGCATGTACTTGACATTTCTTAAGTTCTCTGTTTTCTCTATCAACTACCTGGATGAACTTCAAGGCATTTAGAAATCAGTGACATGTACTTTCTTTTAACTCCCTGTATCAAAAAGATATATAGATGTTTTCAGAAAAAAAATAAAATTCCACATAGAAGGCAGTTCCAGCAGATTTTACTATGGGAAATTGTACATGGTCTGTGAATGTGTAAAAGGGAAAACTAAACGTAAATGTTAAGGAATTTAAAAATACAATCTCTGAAGTTTTGCATACTGCTCTTGTAAAGGTCTTAAATATAAATGTCAGTTCAGCACCATTTGACCCAGCTATTCCCCTTCTCGGTCTATTCCCTAAAGACCTACTAAGAGCATGTTACAGAGACACTGCTACAACGATGTTCATAGCAGCACAATTCACTATAGCAAGATTATGGAATCAGCCTAGATGCCCTTCAATAGATGAATGGATAAAAAAAATGTGGCATTTATACACAATGGAGTATTACTCTGCATTAAGGAACGACAAAATCATAGAATTTGGAGGGAAATGGATGGCATTAGAGCAGATTATGCTAAGTGAAGCTAGTCATTCGTTAAAAAACAAATACCAAATGACCCCTTTGATATAAGGGGAGTAAACAAGGACAGGGTAAGGACGAAGAGCTTGAGAAGAAGATTTACATTAAACAGGGATGAGAAAAGGAGAGGGGAGGGGAGGGGAGGGGAGGGGAGGGGGGATAGTAGAGAATAGGACAGACAGCAGAATACATCAGACACTAGAAAGGCAATATGTCAATCAATGGAAGGGTAACTGATGTGAAACAGCAATCTGTATATGGGGTAAAGTTGGGAGTTCATAACCCACTTGAATCAAACTGTGAAAGATGATGTATTAAGAACTGTGTAATGTTTTGAACGACCAACAATAAAAAAAAAAAATAAATAAATAAATGTCAGTTCAGGAGGGACAATTTCATGGGGCATTAAAAAAATCTCCCAATGTATGTTTATATAATTTTATCTACATATTAGTTTTTCCTTGGTTTTAGTGGCTAATTTCTTGTAGGTCACGGGTGTGGGGTAGGGTGAAGGATGATACCCAAACAATTTTCTTTATCCTCTATGCTCTTTATTAATGTAGGGCATTAGATTAAATAATCATCAAGGTCACCATTAGAATCCATTATTAACAATCATAACTCATGAATGACACTTTGTGACACAATATGTACTTGCTCCTTAGAATTTATATAATGCAGCATAGGAATTAGATCAACTTAATAGTAAACCCTCTGCTCTGCAATAATAATAACCATAATCATCATAATCATCTAGGGCATATTTCATAGAAAAATAATTTGAGTGTGAGTCTTCTTAGATTGCTTCAATACACATAAATGCCTGACTTTAAAAACCTTGTTTAATGTAGTTTAAAAGTGGCATGTTTTCTGTAAAAAATAGATTGAATTTCGGATAATCCATTCTATCAAAACTCAGTGAATTTCTTTGAAAAGATGAATTTTTACACACCTGAATCCAATCAGGATTTTTCAAATTGAGTGACAAATAGAGACACACATTAGATAAAAATACCTAACACTTATTAAATGCCTATAAGACTTTTACATGCATTAACTTATTTGGTTTACACAACAACCTATAAGATAACCTATTATCCCAATTTTACAGAAAAAAGAATTGAAATTAATGCACAATATATTAATGCAAGTAGGGAAACATCAATGAATCCCTTTAATTTGCATAATGTACATTATATTGTACATTTAATATGTATAAAAATTATGATTTAAGAAACAAAAAAGAAATTGACTCAGAAAATTTATCATGTAATAAATATTATTTGTAGTGATACTTTGTTACCTGATGATAATACCATATATTAGTAAAGTTTCTAATTATCTTCAATGCCCAGACATTCTTGTCTTTGGTTCTAATAATTCATTGCACATGATTAATAGGCCAACACAGCTTTCATTAAAATTCCAAATCTCAGGGCCTTAAGAAGCTTAAAGTATTTAAATTTCAATAGAAAGTCGGTGCTTCAGTTAAGCACAACTAATTTTAAAATCTAAATATAAACAAAATAAAATAAATAAGTCTAGAGTCTTAAAAGAAGAACTTTTTTTGGAGTTTTGGCAATAAATAAAATGTTTTGTTGACTAACCTTAGGGATTCATTTCCTCAAACGAAAGAAAAAAAATGGGCATGACAAAAACGAGGAAGAATGGTGTGATCATAAAAACCCTTATGCACATCAGGGAAACAATGATTCCTATTTGATCTCAATAGCACAAGCAATGATTAAAATTTTTAAATCCAATTTTCATGTTGCCCAGTAAATTGCTTAAAACACACACACAGACACACACACACACACACACACACACACACACACACACACACAGTACAAGGTCAATTTATTCAGAAAAAATATCTGAATGATTTCAGTTGCTTGTGGCAATGTGAATTTATTACTATGAAATCTATGAGCAATCTGGCCTGGCCCAGAGTTGTCCTCATATCCTTCCATGTAGTGTCGGTGCTTGAAGCCGAGGGAAAGATCAGAGGTCATTGTGCAGAACAGTTGGCCACAGTCAGTGAGTTCCAAGTGTTCCCAGTGATGCTGGTCCAAGGACACACTTTGGGGGATGCTGGGTTCTTTCACCTAACATGCAGGGATGCCCTTACCCCTAAATGGTAGGTTTAAAATCTTAACAAATTCACCAGGAAAAATCTTCCCCCCTGTCTTGAAGATTCAGCACTCAATTCAGCATTTAACATCTCTTTCAGTTCTGCTTTTTTGGGCCGGGGTAGAGGGGCAGTTACTGGAGATTGAACTCAGGGGCTTGACCACTGAGCCACATCCCCAGCCCTATTTTATATTTTATTTAGAGGCAGGGTCTCACTGAGTCACTTGGTTCCTAGTTTTTGTTGAGGCTGTCTTTGAACTCACTATCCTCCTGCCTCAGCCTCCTGAGCTGCTGGGTTACAGGCATGCACCACTGTGCCAGATCTTTCAGTTCTTTTTATTTCACCTGTGCTTCTTCTAGCATAAAGGGGAAAGGGAAGACAAATTATTACCTCTTATGATATGTCAGAGCCTTCTAGTTATAAAATTCTTCAAAATAAAAAAATTCTCTTTTCCATTTAGGATTTTAAAATTTCTTTTCTTGGTAGTGGTTAGATGCAATTCAAACCAATTTTGTTCCTATACAGGGTCTAATTTAGTCCTAAGCCAGATCTACTAAGAAACCCAAAGAGGATAAGATCTGATCCCTGTCCTGCTGAGCCCCTCCCCTGACTCAGGCAATGGCAAGGCCCTACTGAGGTGGATGGCGCAAGGCGTCCAAACTCTGGAGGAACGCAGTATGTTTCTGGGAATGGGCTGATTTGTTTTTGTATTCATTTAATAAGTATAGTTCTGATTTCTCATATGACCATTAAGTATAAAGGAAAAATCATGACTTTCCCAATTAATACAACTACTTCTAAAGCATAGATCTGTTTTCTCTAAATGCAATGATTCAGCTGTGGAGTGTAAATTGTTAATGTCTAAAGAAAAACTCTCTGTATTCCTGTCAAGGAAGTTTTTGAGAAATTAAATTAAAATCTAGAGAAGGAAAATTAATGTTAAGAAGATAGATTAGTGCTTAGTACTGGGCAACTTGTTCTTCTTCCTGTGCACAATGGTTTGTGCTCTTACTTTGGTTTGATTTCAAGTAATAACAAATCAACTACTTGCTAAAACCATGGCACCGGTTCCAGTCAGTAAGTCAAGAATGAATAGTCAAGGTATAGGCCAATAGTTTGGGACATTTGTAACTATTATTAAAATTAACTAAGCAGAAACAGCTCAAAGCAAAACTCGAACTGAAGTACAAATGCTTGCTTATGCATAAGCCAAGATACATTCTTCTATTCTAATTGTAGCTACGTAATATTTTGTTTTGTTTGAATAATGATTCCTGTTTTGTAACCACAAAATACTGTAAGCCTGCCAAAATGAAAAGTATATATGATCAACTTCACAAGTAAAGATTGGGATCAACATCTTCACTTTGGTGTCTGTGTTGTTTCTCCACCCCCTCTTTCGCTGACTCCTCACCATTCATTCATCTCCTGAGATCCCCTGTTGGAGCTGGTCTCCGACACTGTCCTTCAACCAACGTACAATCTAATGAAAAGATGAACTCAATATGTGCAGGAAATTTGGTAACAATTCTATGTAATCAGATCAGGCCCAGCGGCTTGTTGCGGGCTGTAGCTGGCCCCACCCCCAGTGCCTGCAAGGTAATAGAACAGGCGACCCACGGGCAGGTCAGGCCCAGCAACCTGTCGAGAGACAGAGCTGACACACGCGCCTGCAGGGAACGCAGTCCTGCAACCCACCAGCGGCCTTCTGTGGGGCAGGCCCGTCCCCTCCACCAGTGCCTGCAAGGTAGGAGGGACTGTGACCACCAGAAGATCAGGCCTAGCGGCCTGCTGAGGGGCAGGACCGTCCCCTCCCCCAGTGCCTGCAATGTAGTCAGGACTGTGACCACCGGCAGATCAGACCCAGTGGCTTGTTTCGAGCCGGAGCCAGCCCCACCCCAGTGCCTTCAAGGTAGGCGTACCGGGGACCCATTGGGAGGTTAGGCCCAGCAACCTGCGGAGAGACAGTGGTGCCCCTCGCGCCTGCTGGGTAGGTGGACATTCGACCGGCCAGCAGAGCAGACCTAGGGCCCGCCAGCATGGTAGAAGTATTGCACCAATTGGTGGAGGATCACAGCCACCACCTGTCCTGCAAGGGAGACTTTTCAAATATACAAGAGCAATATAAATAAATAGAAGGAAAATTTCAAAAACACAACAGTTTCACCAAGCAGAAAGAAATGCCAGCAGTATGAAAAGACAAGAAAAGAAAGGACCACAGGCAATGCAGTTCAACTCAACTCTAGAAGAAGTAATAGCTGCAACAGATGGAATTTCAGACAGAGAGGTCAGGATATACATGCTTAAGATGATCTGGAGATTCAAGGAAGACATGAGACAGCAAAATCAGACAATGAAAGATCACATTGACAAGGAACTACATAAACAAATCCAGGAAGTAAAAGATCAATTTCACAGGAAAATAGAGATAATAAAAAAAAACAAATAGAAATCATAGAAATGCAGGAAGCAATAAACCAACTTAAAAACTCAATTGAGAATACTACCAGCAGAGTGGATCACTTAGAAGATAGAACATCAGACAAAGAAGACAGAGTATTTAAACTTGAAAAGAACATAGACAGCTCAGCAAGTCTGCTAAGAAACCATGAGCAGAACATCCAAGAAATATGGGATAATATCAAAAGACCAAACTTAAGAGTCTTTGGGATACGGGAAGGCACAGATCTCCAAACCAAAGAAATAAACAATTTATTCAGTGAAATAATATGAGAAAACTTCCCAGACTTGAAGAATGAGACAGAACCCCAAATCCTAGGAGCCTACAGGACGCCGAATGTGAAAAATCATAAGAGATCCAAACCTAGACACATTATAATGAAGATGTCCAACATACAGAATAAGGAGAGAATTTTAAAAGCTACAAGAGAAAGGAAGCAGATTACATTTAGGGGTAAACCAATTAGGATAACAGCTGATCTCTCAACACAGACTCTAAAAGCTAGAAGATCCTGGAATAACATATTTCAAACGCTAAAAGAAAATGGGTTCCAACCAAGAATCGTGTATCCGTCGAAATTAAGCTTCAGGATGGAAGATGAAATTAAAACATTCCATGATAAACAAAAGTTAAAAGAATTTGCAGCTAGAAAACCATCTCTTCAAAAAATCCTTGGCAAAATACTACAGGAAGAGTAAATCGAAAACAACAATGAAAACCAACAGTGGGAGGTAGGACAGTAAAGGGGGGAAAATAATCAAAGAGGAAAACAAATCAGGTTTAGCAGCATTAATAAACAAATATGGCTGGAAGAACAAACCATATCTCAATAATAACCCTAAATGTTAATGGCTTAAACTCACCAATTAAGAGACACAGGCTAGTTGAATGGATCACAAAACAAGACCCAACAATATGCTGCCTACAGGAGACGCATTTGATAGAAAAGAATATACATAGACTGAAGGTGAAAGGTTGAGAAAAATCATATCACTCATATGGACTGCGGAAACAAGCAGGAGTGTCCATATTCATATCAAATGAAATAGATTTCAAACCAAAGTTAATCAAAAGGGATAAAAAAGGACACTACATACTGCTCAAGAGAACCACACACCAACAAGACATAACAATCATAAATATATATGCCCCAAACAACGGTGCTGCTGTGTTCATCAAGCAAACTCTTCTCAAGTTCAAGAGTCTAATAGACCATCATATAATAATCATGGGAGACTTCAACACACCTCTCTCACCACTGGACAAATCTTCCAAACAAAAGTTGAATAAGAAAACTATAGAACTCAATAACACAATTAACAACCTAGACTTAATTGATATATATAGAATATACCACCCAACATCAAATAGCTACACTTTTTTCTCAGCAGCACATGGATCATTCTCAAAAATAGATCATATATTATGTCACAGGGCAACTCTTAGACAATAAAAAGGAGCGGAGATAATACCATGCATCTTATCTGATCATAATGGAATGAAACTAAAAATCAATGATAAAAGAAGCAAGGAAAAATCATGCATCACTTGGAGAATGAACAATAGGTTACTGAATGATCAATGGGTTTTAGAAGACATCAAAGAGGAAATTAAAAAATTCTTAGAGTTTAATGAAAACACAGACACAACATATCGGAATCTATGGGACACATTGAAAGCAGTTCTAAGAGGAAAATTCATTGCTTGGAGTTCATTCCTTAAAAAAAGAAAAACCAACAAATAAATGATCTCATACTTCATCTCAAAATCCTAGAAAAAGAAGAGCAAAACAACAGCAAAAGAAGTAGAAGGCAAGAAATAATTAAAATCAGAGCTGAAATTAATGAAATCATAACAAAAGAAACAATTGAAAAAATTGACAAAAAGAAAAGTTGGTTCTTTGAAAAGATAATTAAAATTGACAGACCCTTAGCCATGCTAGCGAAGAGAAGAAGAGAGAGAACTCAAATTACTAGCATAAGGGATGAAAAAGGCAAGATCATGACAGATACTTCAGAAATACAGAAGATTATCAGAAATTATTTTGAATCCTTATACTCCAATAAAATAGAAGATAGTGAAGGCATCGATAAATTTCTTAAGTCATATAATCTGCCCAGATTGAGTCAGGAGGATATAGACAACACAAACAGACCAATATCAATTGAGGAAATAGAAGAAACCATCAAAAGATTACCATCTAAGAAAAGCCCAGGACCGGATGGGTATAGAGCAGACTTTTACAAAACCTTTAAAGAGGAACTAATACCAATATTTTTCAAGCTATTTCAGGAAATAGAAAAAGAGGGAGAACTTCCAAATTCATTCTACAAGGCAAACATCACCCTGATTCCGAAACCAGACAAAGACACTTCAAAGAAAGAAAACTACAGACCAATATCTCTAATGAACCTAGATGCAAAAATCCTCAATAAAATTCTGGCAAATCGGATACAAAAACATATCAAAAAAATTGTGCACCATGATCAAGTAGGATTCATCCCTGTTATGCAAGGCTGGTTCAATATACGGAAATCAATAAATGTTATTCACCACATCAATAGACTTAAAAATAAGAACCATATGATCATCTCAATAGATGTGGAAAAAGCATTCGACAAAGTACAGCATCGGTTTATGTTCAAAACTCTCAAAAAACTAGGGATAACAGGAACATATCTCGACATTGTAAAAGCAATTTATGCTAAGCCTCAGGCTAGCATCATTCTGAATGGAGAAAAATTGAAGTCATTCCCTCTAAAATCTGGAACAAGACAGGGATGCCCTCTCTCACCACTTCTGTTCAACATAGTTCTCGAAACACTGGCCAGAGCAATTAGACAGACGAAAGAAATTAAAGGCAGAAAAATTGGAAAAGAAGAACTTAAATTATCACGATTTGCAGATGACATGATTCTATACCTAGCAGACAAAATAGGGTCTACAATGAAACTGTTAGAGTTAATAAATGAATTTAGCAAAGTGGCAGGTTATAAAATCAACACGCATAAATCAAAGGCATTCCTGTATATCAGCGACAAATCCTCTGAAATGGAAATGAGGACATCCACTCCGTTCACAATATCCTCAAAAAGAATAAAATACTTGGGAATCAACCTAACAAAAGAGGTGAAAGACTTATACAATGAAAACTACAGAACCCTAAAGAGAGAAATTGAAGAAGACCATAGAAGATGGAAAAATATACCCTGTTCATGGATAGGCAGAACTAACATCATCAAAATGGCGATATTACCAAAAGTTCTTTATAGGTTTAATGCAATGCCAATCAATAGCCCAACGGCATTTTTTGTAGAAATAGAGAAAGCAATCATGAAATTCATATGAAAGAATAAAAGACCCAGAATAGCAAAAACAATACTAATCAGGAAGTGTGAATCAGGTGGTATAGCGATTCCAGATTTCAAACTATACTACAGAGTAATAGCAACAAAAACAGCATGGTACTGGTACCAAAACAGGCGGGTGGACCAATGGTACAGAATAGAGGACACAGAAACCAACCCACAAAACTACAACTTTTTTATATTTGATAAAGGGGCTAAAAGCATGCAATGGAGGAAAGATAGCATCTTCAACAAATGGTGCTGGGAAAGCTGGAAATCCATATGCAACAAAATGAAATTGAATCTCTTTCTCTCGCCATGCACAAAAGTTAACTCAAAATGGACCAAGGAGCTTGATATCAAATCAGAGACACGGCATCTGATAGAAAAGAAAGTTGGCTACGACCTACATGCTGTGGGGTCGGGCTCCAAATTCCTCAATAGGACACCAATAGCACAAGAGTTAACATCTAGAATCAACAAATGGGACTTACTCAAACTAAATAGTTTTTTCTCAGCAAAAGAAACAATAAGAGAGGTAAATAGGAAGCCTACATCATGGGAACAAATCTTTACTCCTCACACTTCAGATAGAGCTCTAATATCCAGAGTATATAAAGAACTCAGAAAATTAGACAATAAGATAACAAATAATCCCATCAACAAATTGGCCAAGTACTTGAACAGACACTTCTCAGAGGAGGACATACAATCAATCAACAAGTACATGAAAAAATGCTCACCATCTCTAGCAGTCAGAGAAATGCAAATCAAAACCACCCTAAGATACCATCTCACTCCAGTAAGATTGGCAGCCATTACGAAGTCAAACAACAATAAGTGCTGGCGAGGATGTGGGGAAAAGTGTACACTTGTACATTGTTGGTGGGACTGCAAATTGGTGCAGCCAATTTAGAAAGTAGTATGGAGATTTCTTGGAAAGCTGGGAATGGAACCACCATTTGACCCAGCTATCCCCCTTCTCGGTCTATTCCCTAAAGACCTAAAAAGAACATGCTACAGGGACACTGCTACATAGATGTTCATAGCAGCACAATTCACAATAGCAAGACTGTGGAACCAACCTAGATGCCCCTCAATAGACGAATGGATAAAAAAATGTGGCATTTATACACAATGGAGTATTACTCTGCATTAAGAAATGACAAAATCATAAAATTTGGAGGGAAATGAATAGCATTAGAGCAGATTATGCTAAGCGAAGCTAGCCAAGCCCTAAAAAACAAATGCCAAATGTCTTCTTTGATATAAGGAGAGTAATTAATAACAGACTAGGGAATAAGAGCACAAGAAGAAGACCATCATTAAACAGGGTTGAGAGGTGGGAGGGAAAGGGAGAGAAAAGGGAAATTGCATGGAAATGGAAGGAGACCCTCAGGGTTATACAAAATTACATACAAGAGGAAGTGAGGGGAAAGAGAAAAATAATACAAGGGAGAGAAATGAATTACAGTAGGGGGGGTAGAGAGAGAAGAGGGGAGGGGAGGGAGGGAGTGGGATAGTAGAGGATAGGAAACACAGCAGAATACAACAGACACTAGAGGGGCAATATGTCAATCAACGGAATGGTAACTGATGTGATACAGCAATCTGTACACAGGGTAAAGTTGGGAGTTCATAACCCGCTTGAATAAAACTGTGAAATATGATGTATTAAGAACTGTGTAAGGTTTTGAACGACCAACAATAAAAAAAAAATAAAATGAAAAAATAAAATGTAAAAAAAAAAAACAATTCTATGTAATCTACAAATTATCATTATTTTCCCTTAGTGTTTGCTTGGGCAGCTCTGGGAATGGAGCACTTAATACTTGTCAAAGCCCCTCATTCCATCTTGAATATGCACTCCTCCAGGTCCTACTTTTGCCTCTCATTTGTGTACTAAACACTAGGGCAACACCTTGTGTAAATGTGCACTCAGTAAAGGTTTGAAGAATTAAGAAGGTCTGTCAAGTACATCCATGGAGCAGAGTTTTTTAAAGATTCTTTAAAGACGGTACTGTTTGGGACCTAAAGGATCTAACAGAGACTTGACAGATGCGAGAGGATATTTCTGTTCAGTGGTTCTGGTGCAGATATCTTGCTGAGAAAAATAAAGCCTATGTGGGCATAAGTGAGGCAGCATAGCCCAGCGGCTTCTGAGGAACTCAGTGTCTTCTGTCTCCTAAACATATTCCTTATGGAGCCCATTGGCTCAGTTCCCACAGAACAAGCAGCTCTGCATCTTTCTATCCCAATCAGTCATCTCAAAGTCAGTTGACCGAGAATGAAGTCACTTATGAGTGACCCCAAAATATAATATTTCTAAAGGAGGGGGGTTGCGTATGAAGTAGATTACTCACAAGCTTCAGGGATTTATTACAGTTAATAAATTGCTTGCAACTCTCCTCCCCAAGCATCCATGTGTTGTAAGATAAAGATGAAAACGCCTAGTAAGTGAATGAATACGTTTCTAAACATAACTTCTTCTACAATAATGATTTTTATTTAAACAGATATTTTGGTAGGTCTATTGTTATGCTATATTGTATCATAATGGGAATGTGTTCCTATACTTTCTCCCTAAAAATTATTTCTTTCTGTCCTGCTCATCAAAAGCAGAGGATTAACACTTAGCATTATCTATTTTTTACCATAAGTAATTTTTCACACACATCATCTCACTTAAGGAATTTAGGCATCCCAGGGTTTCTGGTTATGTTTTGGGTTTTCTTCCAGTACTGGAGGAATCATGCCAAATCCCTCAGGTTTTGTGATAACCTCTGAAGTTATTTCTACTCTGGCAATACAAGTAGTATTGTGCAAACTTAGACACACATAGAAAAGGTGCTACGATAGGTCATTACATAAATGCCATCAAAATGGTAATGAAAATATGTACAATATTCTTTAATATGTTTTTAAGGTGTAGGTGTATCCTGATTCTGGGATAGTGTTTTTGAAAATTGTGATGGTACATAAACTATTTACCAGCAACTCTCACAGAGAGGCGTAGATTTCTGGTTGTGGTGTGGCCCTTGCTGCTCTCCATACTAGCACCTGGGCTGCAAAGAAAGCTCTTGGTAAAACTGGCTGTTGGTCTCCATTCACCACAAAACGGACCTGTTATTCTGAAAGTTGCCTGTCTCATATCTGTGGCCTCATTAAGGAGTCAAAATCCTCTGATCTCTCACAATTCATTTTCCTGTGATGGACATTTATAGAGGTCTGGGGCCGACCTGTTGGGAATATGCATTTTGCCTTTCCTCTGCAGATTCTCTGGGACTCCTCAGTTTGCAAACATAACTCAAGGGCAAGGCTTGAGTTCAACTGAAACAATGGAGAGCAGTTAATTTGCTGTTGGATTCATTAATGTCTTGGCAATCACCTGTTCCCATCATGCAGCGAGATCAGCATCCTCTCTCTTCTGGGATGTGGGTGAGCGAAGTTCAGAGTGAGATTTCTGCTAAGAAGTTGTGGGTGGCTGAAACCTCAAAACTGCCTTTCTTTCCCGCTAGGGAGAGAAGGGCTCGGGGTGGGTGTACACTTATTGGGATTGATTTCGCACAGCATATGAAGTTTTTCCTTTATGTTACATACTTTGCCAGATAAACAGATATCAGAAGACACAATATTAAAAGCATCCCCACTATCTTTAGCTGATCCACTCCTGCTAAGGGCTGATCCCTTACCAAACCCTGTATGACTTAGTGCCCCTTAATTTTATGATTCTGCAGATGCTCATGACCTGGTGAAGAAATTGTTTGCTATGGAGTTTAAAAGTAGGAGAAAAAAATAGTCATCAAACAGCTCTTTCAGGCACAGATCGAGAAAAGAAAACAAGCTTGAAAGACTTGTAGTATTTTACTGCACAAAAATATAAATAAAAGTATTAGATAAAGAGGTAAGTCTCTAAAACTTAAAATTTCCCATAATACAATGATGTTTTCCTCATAATTAGGAGAGACACATTTACAGTACTCCTAAAAGATCTTAGAATGATTAGCCATCAGGAAAAGGCAAAGCTAAAGCACATTTGATGAAGCACTTTACACATTCCTGGGTCGTCACAATAAAAGGAATGATAATTGTGTGTTGTTAAGGGAGTGAGGAAATCAGAAGCTTTATTCACCACTCTTAATAATAAGGTAAGCTGGTTCCAGTGGTCTGAAAATGATCTGGAACTTCTTCAGAAAGTTAAATATGGAGTTAACGATCCAACTCTTCCACTCTTACTTACAAACTCAAAATAAATAAAAAAAGTTGTCCACCAATGTTTTGCACATGAATGTTCATATAATGTTCATATTATATATAATGTTCATATTATATATACGAATCTTATTCATATTAGTCAAAAAGTGAAAATGACCAGGCAGATCTGTAATCTAGCTACTCAAGAAGCTGAGGCAGGAGGATCACAAATTCAGGGACAACCTGGGCAAATTTATAAGACCCTGTCTCAAAACAAAATTTTTAAAAGGGTTGGGCTTTGGCTTAGTGGTAGAACATTGCTTAGTGTACAGGAGGCTCCGGGTTCAATCTGCAGTACAACACCCTCACAGACACAAAGTAGAAATTACTATCCAGTGTGAAATGAACAAAAAAATGTGGCATTTTCATTAGATAAAAATCAGTCACAATAAGGAGGAATAAACTAAAATACTAATACAAGCTACAATATAACTGAAAATTGCACACATCCTAAGTGAAAGGAGTCAGATGAAAAATGTGTATATGGTATTACTTCATTAAAAATATCCACAAAACTCGAGTGTATACATGGGTCTTTCCACATGTTAAGGAGAAACACAGAAATGGTGTTTATTTAAAACTTAGAATCAAGTACCATTAGGAAAATGCAAGTCAAAGTCACATTGCACATAGCACTTCACATTCACTAGTGCTGGCTAGAGCTGCAATATTGGGGGAAAGGAGATTGACTTCTTTGGGTATAAGCTTTTTTTGGAGAAAAATGTAATAAAAATATTCTGAAATACCTGTGAATTAAAGAACCCAGTTGAGGTCACAATGTGTCACATACTTAGCACAGTGTGCTTCTCCTGGTTGGAGGGGCACCACAGTGGTCATGAGACACTGTGTATGAAGAGAGCCCTCTTGTAATTGCTGCTGTAGAGTTCACATATTTCTACAACTAAGACATTTCCTAGAATGAAACCATCATCTAGTTCTAATCTCACTATAGAGTCTGTCTCCCAGCCAGCTTCCTCAGGGCACTCTAAACCACGTTGCTTCTCAGGCTGTGAATGATGGGCTTCAACATGGGGGTCACCACACAGAAGAGCACAGAGACCAGGGTGTTCATTTCCAGCCTTCTCTGGGCCTGTCATAGTGGAAGTTGGCTGTTCCATAGAAGACCACCACGACAGTGAGGGTTGACGCACAGGTTGTGAAGGCCTTCCTACTGCCCTAGGCAGAGGGATTCACCAGGATGGCCGTCATGATGAGTGTGTAGGAGCCTTCAGTTAAGAGGCAGGGGCTCAGGCCCATGGTGACACTGACCACGTGGATAGCAGACTCGTTGACAGAGGTGTCTTAGCAAGAGAGCTTCAGAAGCAATGGGGTGTCACAGAGAAAGTGGCTGAACTGGTGGGGCCCACACAGAGTGAGTGTTATGGCCAGCACCGTGTGTGTGACCAAATTCACCAGCCCACACAGCCAGGACCCAGTCAACAGGCCAACACAGACCTTCAAACTCATGATGACTCGGTACTTAGGGGAACGGCAGGTGGCCAGACAGCAGTCATACTGGCCACAAAGCCATTAAGATGCCTTCTGTGCCAGCACTTGTCACCAAGAAGAAGATGTGAAAAAGGCAGCCCTCATAAGAAATGGCCATCTTCTCCCATAAGAAGTTCACTAGCAGTACTGGGACGGTGATGGATGTGTAGCAGACGTCCAAGAAGGTCAAATTGCTGAGGAAAAGTACATTGGAGTGAGGAGAGCAGGACTGACCTTGGTGGCCACTATTATGAGCCTGTTCCCCAGGAGAGTGCTCAGGTAAATGACCAGAAAGAGCAGTAAGAACCAGCCCTGTAGGTTGGAGTGGTGGGAAAATCCCAAGAAGATGAATTCAGTGACAAAAGATTGATTGCTCATTTCCAATGTTGTTATAGCTACAAAACAGAGAAAAAGAGACCATGATGAGAATGGACTGAGAGCACCCCAAACAGGCTTGTTAATCTGCAGCAACATGGCAAATAATATCGAATGAAAAGCAGCCTGGAGACTGATAACCTGTTGGACTGGTCTCAGGAAATCAGACCCATGGAGCCGCACACATTTGCAGGGGTGATGGTGGGTGGGAGTAACCAGAGAATTGCTAGAAGCCAACAGAAAGCCATTCGACCTCATCATGGTGTGAAGTCATTTCTCACTGTCTCAGTAATCTCTGTCTCCTGTTGTCCTTTTATGTAAACATAGGATTTTTGGAGAAGTTCATTTTCATTGCAAATGTTAAGAAAAAAATTTACAAAGCAGAGTCAACATCTGCAGAAGTAGTCGGTGTTGCCTTCAGTGTTTTCCAATGTAGAGTTTTTCTCATTTCACATCAATCTTGATCTCTGTCTTCGGAAAGGCAGAAGTTATCTATTCCTGTACAATGCTTAAATTATCAGGACCAGAGCAAAATGGAGGAAAGAAGTTGATGAAGTGGGGTTTTACTGGCTATCTTAAGTATACAGGGAATATCAGTGGAGTAGAAGGAGAATGCGAGGATGGAGAGGTTTGGGAAGGGAGGAAATGTGAAAGGTCTTTACGCAGATCATGTTATGTGCACATGGAAGTCTACCACAGGGGACTGCACCTGTATGTATATGTATAAAGCACCAGACAGTAATTAACAGATAAATGACCCAAAGAAAGATCAGCAGAGAAAAGAGAATGAGGCCAAGAAGGGGAGGGAGATGGGGGGGGTGGGTTCTGAATGGAGTTAATCAGATTCCATGCACGTAGGATCTTTTCCAAATCAACCCAACTTTTATGTATAACTATTATGCTCTAATAAAAAATTTAAGAAGATGACATGATCCTCTCAGCAAAGAGTGAGATTTGAATTCTTTTTGACATATTTGTATACCTTTAATTTCTTTCTTTTGTCGAATGGCTCTGGCAATTTCAAGGATGAAGTTGAATAGAAGTGGGGAAAGAGGGGGCACCCTGTCTTCTTCAAGTTTTTAGAGTGAATGCTTTCAACCTTTCTCCACTTAGAATGATGCTGCCTTGGGTTTAGCATAGATAGTTTTTACAATGCTTTTACAAAGTTCCTTCTGTCCCTAGTGTTTCTACTGTTTTGACGGGTAGGGGTGCTATATTTTGTTAAATGCTTTTTCTGCATCTATTGATATGATCAATAAACTTACATCTCTCTTAAATAAACTTAATCTCTCCTCTTTGGCTAAACATTCAGATCATCTCCAGTCCTATAAATATTTTAATGAACATTTTCCTACATAAACATATGTGACCATTTCGAATTATCTCTTCAGAATAAAATTTAAATCTGACATAAAAGAATTTGTTGTGCAGTTTCTATTTAAAACAAGCTCATGAGAGACATTATATTAAGTGAAATAAGCCAGACACATAAAGAGAATTAGCAGTTTTTCATTATTTTTTGGAAGATAAAAGTTGATCTCAGAGAAGTATGGAGTAGAGCGGTGGTTATTGGAGCCTGGGAGAGAATCACAAAAATCATTGTGAGTCTGATATCTCAAAGACGCATGTGAAGGACTGCCTGAAACATGCCCTCTGAGTGTTGTTTTAAAAAAAAAAATAAGAGTGGACTTCTAACAGAGTCCTCAGAAAATCTCTCTTCTCTTCTCAGTGGGCAGCAGGAGGTGCATGGGTCTGGCTGTCTAGGAGCTAGCTGTGGTGTGCAAATGGTCAGGACCAGGATGGCTGTAGAATCTCAATAATCACTAGTAGACCGCATTCTAGGTGAGGGCAGGCTGGAAACAGGCCATCGAGAAGGAAATGGCTTGAGCTCTGAAAATGACAGAATCTGTGGATTTAGGAAACCGTTGTAGGTCCAATCCACTCATAACACCTATTCCCTGGGTCAGTCCACGGTTGCCACAGTTACCATAGGCCTCACAAGAACTACCCGGAGGGGGAGATGCACTCTGGCCTCCTGGCTTGGAGGTTTGGTCTGGGGCCAGCTGACCAATTGCTGCCGGCCTGAGATGAGGTGGGACGCCGAGGTGGAAGGGAACAAGGGGAAAAGCGTCCCTAGCTCATGGCAGCCAGAAGGTTGGGGCGGAGAAGGGGACGGGAGGAGACAGTTTGCAGGGGACAAGATGTGATTCCCCATGGCATGTCACCGGCCACACTCCATCTGCCAACACTCCTCTCAGTACAGTGGGCCTTTCAGATAATTAACCAACAAAATGGATGGATCCACAGATTAGGTCACAAGTCTCACAGTCTAATCATTTCACCTCTGAACACTGGCTACTGTGGCTGACCATGAGCTTTTGTTGGGGGGATACCTTATTTCTAAGCCATAAGAGTCTCTACAGTCCATGTGCTTTGGTTAGAATACCTTCATGTAGTCTCTGAGGAAAATCGGGTGCCAAAACAAGATTAAAAGGAAATATCTGTTAACTGAAGATGTGACCTTTGGAGCTTGGGGGAAAGCTCTGAAGAGGAGCCCTGAGTAAAGCACTTTAAACATAAAAAAAAATGAGAAGGAGCGTGTCTGGGGAGAGGAAAGGAGGGAAGGAATTTGGGCCTGGATTCTGGGAGACCTGCAGGGTCTCCCCAAGGAGATTCCAGGAGGCAGGGGGACAGGTTTCCAGGATATAGGCCTGGGAGTCATGGCTTAGAGTGACTGTGGAAGTCACAGGTGCTCACAAAGCCAAAAGAGAGCAGGGTGAGGAGAAAGGGCCTGATGGACTGTGTGGAAAAGAAGGTGTCCAGAAGGAGGCTCACCAGCTATTAGCAATCATTCTCCACCACAGTGTCAAAGCTCTGCTCTCTGTACCAGGCCAAGTCTAAAACCTCTGCTCTCTATAACAGTCCTTCTGCACCCCAGTCTACAACCTCTGCTCCCTGCAACAATCCTACTCCACTTAAGACTCCAAGTTTTGCTCTCTGAAACACTCTTTATGCACCCCAGTCTCAAACATCTGCTCTCTGCAACAGTCCTTCTGCACCTCAGTCTGAAAACTCTGCTCTCTGCAACAATCATTCTGCACCGCAGTCTCCAACCTCTGCTCTCTGTAACAGTTCGTCTACACCTCAGTCTCCAAACTCTGCTGTCTATAATATCCTTCTGCACACCAGTATCCAAATTGTGATATCTGTAACAGGCCTTCTGCACCCCAGTCTCCAACCTCTGCTCCCTGCAAGAATCCTTCTGCACCCCAGTCTCCACGTTCTGCTCTCTGAAAGAGTCCTTCTGCACCCCACTCTCGAACATCTGCTCTCTGCAAAAGTCCTTCTGCACCTAAGTCTTAAAACTCTGCTCTCTTCAAAAATCATTCTGCAACCCAGTCTCCAACCTCTGCTCTCTTTAACAGTCCTTTTGCACCTCAGTCTCCAAACTCTGCTCTCTATAATATCTTTCTGCACACCAGTCACCAAAATGTGATATCTGTAACAGGCCTTCTGCACCCCAGTCTTCAACCTCTGATCCCTGCAAGAATCCTTCTGCACCCCAGTCTCCAAGTTCTGCTCTCTGAAAGAGTCCTTCTGCACCCCACTCTCGAACAACTGCTCTCTGTAACAGTCCTTCTGCACCTAAGTCTGAAAACTCTGCTCTCTGTAACAATCATTCTGCAACCAAGTCTCCAAACTCTGTTCTCTGTAACAGTATTTCTGCACCTCAGTCTCCAAACTCTACTCTCTGTAACAGACCTTCTGCACCCCTGTCTCCAACATCTGCTCTCTGCAATGATCCTTCTTCTCCCCAGGCTCCAAACTCTGCTCTTTGCAGTGGGCCTTCTGCACCCCATTCTCCAAACTCTTCTCTCTGCACCAATCTTTCTGGACCTCAGTTTCAAACCTCGACTATATGTAACAATTATTCTGCACCCTAGTCTCCAACCTCTGCTCTCTGTAAGATTCTTCTGCACCTCAGTCTTCAACCTCTGCTCTCTGTAACAGTCTATATGCACCCCAGTATCCAACCTCTGCTCTCTGTAACAATCTTAGGCACCTAAATCTTCAACTTCAGCTCTGTGCATCGGTAATTCTGCACCCCAGTCTCCAAACCCTGTTCTCTGCAACAGTCCTTCTGCGCCACAGTCTCCAAATTCTGCTTTCTGTATCAGTTCTTCTGTACCCCAGTCTCCAAACTCTGCTCTATGTAACAGTCCTTCTGCAACTCAGTCTACAACCTCTGCTCTCTGTAACAGTCCTTCTACAACCTAGTCTCCAATCTCTACTCTCTGCAACATTTCTTCTGCACCCCAGTCTCCAACCTGTGCTCTCTGTAACTGTCCTTCTGCACCCCAGTCTCCAACATCTGCTCTCTGTAAGTATCGTTCTCCACCATAGTCTCCAACCTCTGCTCTCCTCATTGATCATTCTGCACCTCAGTCTCCAACCTCTGCTCTCTGCAACGATCCTTCTGCAACCCAGTATTCAAGCACTGGTCTCTGTAACAGTCCTTATTCAGCTCAGTCTCCCACCTATGCTCTCTGTAAGATACTTCTGCACACCAGTCTAAAACATCTGCT
Organism: Ictidomys tridecemlineatus; assembly: GCF_052094955.1. Taxonomy (NCBI): domain Eukaryota; kingdom Metazoa; phylum Chordata; class Mammalia; order Rodentia; family Sciuridae; genus Ictidomys; species Ictidomys tridecemlineatus. The sequence goes on from NW_027521067.1 coordinate 109,609, forward strand.
CTCTGCAATGATCCTTAGAACTCCAGTCTCCAAACTCTGCTCCCTGTAACAGTCCTTCTGTACAGCAGTCTCTAAACTTTGCTCTCTGTTACGGTCCTTCTACACCCCAGTCTCCAAACTCTACTTTCTGTATTAGTCTTTCTGCACCCCAGTCTCCAAACTCTGCACTCTGTAACAGTTTTTCTGCACCTCAATCTCCAAACTCTGCACACTGCAACAGTCCTCTGCACCCCAGTATCCACCCTCTACTCTTGGTAACAGTTCTTTTGCACCCCAGTCTCTAAACTCTGCTCTCTGTAACACTCTTTCTGCGCTCCAGTCTCCACCATCTGATCTCTGTAACAATCCGTCTGGACATCAGTATCCAACCTCTGCTCTCTACAACGTTCCTTCTGCTCCTCAGTCTCCAAACACTACTGTCTGTAAAAGTCTTTCTGCACCTCAGTCTCCAAACTCTGCTCTCTGTAAGATCCTTCTGCAGCCAATTCTCCAAACTCTGCTGTCTGTAACAGTCATTCTGCACCCCAATCTCCAAACTCTGCTCTCTGTAACAGGCCTTCTGCACCCCAGTCTTATAACTCTGCTCTCTTTAAGAGGCCTTCTGCACCAGAATCTCCAACCTCTGCTCTCTGCAACGATCCTTCTGCACCCCAAGATCCAACATCTGCTGTCTGCAACAGTCCTTCTGCACCTCAGTCTGAAAACGCTGCTCTATGCAACAATCCTTCTTCACCCCAGGCTTAAACTTCTGCTCTTGTAACACTTCTTCTGCACCTCTGTCTCCAAAATGCTCTCTGTAAGATCCTTCTGCAACCCAGTCTCGAAACTGTGCTATCTGTAAAAGTCCTTCTGCACTCGAGTCTCCAACTGCCAAGGTCTCGGCTTGGCACCAGAATCACGAGCCACCACACACCTATGTAGGTTCAAACAGCAATTCTTTTTTTTTATTTTATTATTTTTTTTATTGTTGGTCATTCAAAACATTACATAGTTCTTAATACATCATATTTCACAGTTTGATTCAAGCAGGTTATGAACTCCCAACTTTACCCCATATACAGATTGCTGAGAAAGTTCTAGAAACAGGCAACTTGAAATAAAAACAAAATAAATCAAAACCAGAACACATTGTTTTTTGAAATGGTCACCCATTTTTTTGCTCTCCTTCATGACTGAGCAAATTCACTTACCCCCAAATTTCAGACATCCCCGTACGGGCCACCAAAATGGCAATGTCTGGGCTTGGCACCAGAATCACGAGCCACCACACACCTTTGTAGGTTCAAACAGCAATTCTTTATTCCCGCTCTCACACCGCCTCCACACAGGTCCAGGGGCAATCGCGTTCTGCTGTCTGCTGTACAATTCACTTACTCCACGAGGCTATCTCCTAATCCCATTTTAATCTCATGAAAACTAAACAGGAACAAGCAGCAGGAACACCCTAATCCCAGCAAATCTTCAATCTCCAACTTCCCTAAAACCCATTATCTTAAACTGGCAACACCTTAAACTCAAGGAGCTGGTTACTTCCTCAAACCTGATCAGCTCTAAACTCGGATCCGCCTTGGTCCTTGAGCAAGGTCACCATATGAAAGCATGCATGCAATGTCCCATTGAATGTCCTCTAAGCAGCATGGGGTACACTTGGCAAGGAAATTTCAATGCGTCATTCCTACTTGGTAATGGCCCTCAGCATCTCCCCCCTTCTGATTAATTAAACAACAAGCAATGTGGCTTAGGAACATGCCTGGTAGGTTGTCCAATTCAACATGTGGTTCTTACCCGTCATGGGAGAACTGACATTTACACGTCATTTTCCTGTCTTAGGTTGAATCTACTGCAACCAGATCAACCCGTCACTGACTACCGGTCCAGCATTCAGCCATGCTTGTGGATAGGCCTAAGCACCAGTGGGGGGATGAGGTTCTTGCCTCACCTCTGTTGGCCCCCAAATTTAACCTTGGTGCCAGTGTGGGGGTGAGGTTCTTGCCTCACCTCTGTTGGCCCCCAAATTTTAAAACATCACTAGAAGAAGAGAGGAAGATACAGAAATGCCATGACACCAAGCCAATTGACAGCTCTTTTGGAAAAATTGAGTCACTGTTGACACTATCAGCAAAGATGCCAGAATTACCACAATTAACATGGGGTGCGCTGGCAAGGAAATTGCATCACTGGTGACACCATCAGCAAAAATATGCCAGCAGTACCACAATTCTCTGCACCAGACGATAGTTCACAATGCATGCAACTGATATATAGTCCAGGCAAGTTCTGCAGGCAGTTCAAAGTGGAAGAGTCTATCAATATGTTCATTTCCTCCCAAAGTAAATCAAATCCTTGATTGAGCATTACTTGTTGAGTTATATTCATTGATGCATCAGTTTATACAGTTTACTGTGGTAGCTATCATAGAAGCTGTAGTTTGGTTTTCTTAGTCTTCACCGGCACTGGGATGGAGATGGGAATTCTGGCAATGATTTTAAAGAGACATTATCCTGAACAGAATTATTAAATATTCGAAAAGGAAAAGTGAAAGTAAACAAACAGATCTGTTAATCACCTTTAAAAACAATAGTAAGCAAACAGATCTGTTAATCACCTTTGAAAGCAATCATTAACAGCTGTTTACCTAATTTAAATTAAACCACTTAAATCACTTGAATAAAAAAAAAGAAAATTGGGATCCATTTTTTCATGAGTGCTCCTCATATAAAAATATGGACATACACACATACTGACATGCAACACAAAACAGTGCACACATAACATACAACACATAAGACAATAATAACAGCCTTGTAGCTTTACCTAGGTAAAATCTCCATTGCAATGTTTAAAAACTCTAGTCAAAAAATAAAACACAGTCAAAAAAAAAACTGATCAGAAAAACATTAACCTAGGTTTGTATGAGCTCAAAAAATAAAATAGTACTTTAGGATGTGGGAAAAATGCAAAAATAAAATAGATATTGAAAAAAGCACCGTGGTTAATCACTGTCGCAGTTGTAAGAATAGCCAAGCTGGAGCTCTGGATATCAGCTGTTATGGATTTCAGTCAAATCATCTTCTTTTTCTGTAGAAATTGTTTTGGTTAACCTCTCTGGAATCCAAATCGGCTGCTGTTCTCCCTGTGGGAACACACAAACGGAACCCCGACTCCAGACAATAACTGTGTCGGGACCTTTCCATTGTCCTGTTAGAATATCTTTCCAAAGTATCTTAGGGTTATGTACATTTTTCGGATACACATGTCTTTCCGCAGCACTAAGTCCTGATGAATCCAAATTTAGAAAGTTTAGAGTAAAAAAGGGTTATTTTAAGTTTATCTTTGGGGGATATATACCCCTTAAAGATCCTTTTAAATTTAAGTCTTTCAAAAGCATTCTGCCTTACTTTTTAGAATTATTTTAGTCCTTACAATTTTTAGATGTGGTTTTAAACCATAGTTGTCTTAGCCTTTTGCATTTTCTATCAGAAATACCTTTACTTGACATTTTCAACCATTTTTTATCTTATTTCTATCTTCTACTTTTCTTCTAAGGTTTTTATATTTATCCTTAGTTGCTTTTTTCTCTCCTAGTTTTCTTTTTGTTTCCTATTTTGTGGGTTTAAAATTCTTGTCTTTCTACATCTTTTTTATTTTCCTATATCTTTTTTATCTTTCTACATCTTCTCTCTCTCTCTCTCTTTTTAACTTCCTGTACTTCTGCTTTTGAAGTTTTCCACTTCAAATTTTTAATCTTCTTTATCTAAATCTTTTATCTTATTATCTTCCTATTTTCATGGGTTATATTTTTTTTCTCCGTCATGAAGGCATCTTAACCACCTTCAATTTAACATTTTAAAGCCTTTTGCAACTTATTTAGACATTTTACAACTTTTTACTTTACCACACAAAAATTATCTCATCTCCCTCTTTTTGGTTTAATGAGTAAAGCAATCTTTTTTCCGCCATGAAGGTATCTCTACCACCTTCAATTTAACCTTTTAAAGCCTTTTAATTATAACCTATACTGTACTTTCAAATGTACTTTTTCACCACCTACCGCTTTACTCTTTGAAACAAGGCTTAGATTCTGTGTAAATCACTTTAATGTTAGTTTACATGGCTGCCCTTCAACCAAAGGCTCTTTTTTACTCCATTGAGAAGCTTTGTCTCAATCTGCCATGTACAAATAACTTTTTTCTTCTTTCTTCCTTTCTCAAGCTTTTAAAGTAAGTTTAGTTTCCTCAAAATCTTTTTAAATGGCATTTTACAACTTTTTACTTTACTACACAGAGATTATCTCATCTAGAAACATTTCTTTTTCCTTTAACCTTTTATATTAAAATATATTTCCACATCTTGAACCATTTATATCCCTTTTTTAACCGTTAACGCTTTTTATAAAATCACATTCTGAAACAATCCTTATAAAATTACTCCACTTTAATAAGATGATATATTTTCATGTTTTTTAAGGTACTATTATACTGTAATTGACACCCAACTGAAACTTCTTATACTCTCTGTATATAAATTACACATGATAGAATCTTAACTCTTAGTAACCTTGTTTAGCAAAGACACAGACCAAAGCAATATTAAACTTTTTTTTCCATTTACCAATGTATGAAAACACACATAATATTTTAATATATTACCTTATGGAACTTAATAAGTAAAGAGTACTTGATTTCATATTTAGTGGTTGATATTTTAACACTTTAGCTTTGTAAATTAATCAGATATCTGTAAAAACCAAGATCTTAGACAAATGTAGTAAACAGAACTAGCCATCTCTTTCTTGTTGAAGAAAAATCCTTCTACAACATACCATGATGGTCCTATTGATATACTTAATAACTCATCTTTAAAAAGCCATGGGCTACCTTTTTGTACTGTATCAAAATATGCCCTAATTTTTCTTGTTCTTAGTGGGGTGCCTCCTTCCTCTAACAATCTCTATTCCTCGGAGGCGAACAACTTCAAACCTTAAGTCAACCATATTCCCCAGTTTGCCTGAGAAAGTTCTAGAAACAGGCAACTTGAAATAAAAACAAAATAAATCAAAACTAGAACACATTGTTTTTTGAAATGGTCACCCATTTTTTTGCTCTCCTTCATGACCGAGCAAATTCACTTACCCCCAAGTTTCAGACATCCCCGTACGGGCCTCCAAAATGGCAATGTCTGGGCTTGGCACCAGAATCACGAGCCACTACATACCTTTGTAGGTTCAAACAGCAATTCTTTATTCCCGCTCTCACACCGCCTCCACACAGGTCCAGGGACAATCGCGTTGTGCCGTCTGCTGCACAATTCACCTACTCCACGAGGCTATCTCCAAATCCCATTTTAATCTCACGAGAACTCAACAGGAACAAGCAGCAGGAACACCCTAATCCCAGCAAATCTTCAATCTCCAACTTCCCTAAAACCCATTATCTTAAACTGGCAAAGCCTTAAACTCAAGGAGCCGGTTACTTCCTCAAACCTGATCAGCTCTAAACTCGGATCCGCCTTGGTCCTTGAGCAAGGTCACCTTATGAAAGCATGCATGCAATGTCCCATTGAATGTCCTCTAAGCAGCATGGGGTACGATTGGCAAGGAAATTTCAATGCGTCATTCCTACTTGGTAATGGCCCTCAGCATCCAACCTCTGCTCTCTGCAATAGTCCTTCTGCACCCCAGTCTCCAACCTCTACTGTCTGTAAGATTTTTCTGCACCACAGTCTCCAACATCTTCTCTCTGTATCAGTCTTTCTGCACCCAGGACTTTAAACTCTGCTCTCTGCAATATTTTTTTCTGGACCTCAGTCCCCAATCTGTGCTCTCTGTAACAGTCCTTCTGCACCCCAGATTCCCACATCTGCTCTCTGCAACGATCCTTCTTTTACCAGGTCTCTAAACTCTGCTCTCTGTAAAAGTCCTTTTGTATCTCAGTCTCCAACCTCTTCTCTTTGTAACGGTCCATCTGCTCCCAAATTGCCAACCTCTTCTTTCTGTAACAGTCCTTCTACACCCCAGTCTCCAAACTCTTTTCTCTGCAACGATCCTTCTGCACCTCAGTCCCCTACCTCTGCTCTCTGCAAAAGTTTTTGTGCACCTCAGTCTCCATTCATTGCTCTCTGTAATGGTCCTTCTGCACCCCAGTATCCAACCTCTGCTCTCTGTAAGGGTCCTTATGCACCCCAATTTCCAAACTCTACTTCCTGTAACAATCCTTCTACACCCCAGTCTCCAAACTCTTCTCTCTGTACCATTCCTTCTGCACCTCAGACTCCAACCTCTGCTCTCTTTAAGAGTCCTTCTGCACCTCAGTCTCCAAACTCTGCTCTCTGCAACAGTCCTTCTGCACCTCAGTCTCCAAACTTTGCTCTCTGTAATGGTCAGTCTGTACCCCAGTATCCAACCTCTGCTCTCTGTATCAATCCTTCTGAACCTCAGTCTCCAACGTCTGCTCTCTGTAACAGTCCTTCTGCACCCTAGTCTCCAACATCTGCTCTCTACAACGGTCCTTCTGCACCAAAGTCTCCAACGTCTGCTCTCTATAACGGTCCTTCTGCACCCCAATTGCCAACCTCTGCTTTCTGTAACAGTCCTTCTGAACCTCAGATTCTAACCTTTGCTCTCTGTAACAGTCATTCTAAGCATCAGTCTGAAACCTCTGCTGTCTGCAACAATCTTCTGCACCCCAGTATCCAAACTGAGCTTTCTGTAACAATCCTTCTGCACCCCAGTCTCCAACCTGTGTTCCCTACAACAGGTCTTCTGCACCCCAGTCTCCAAACTCTGCTCTCCGTAACAGGCCTTATGCACCCCAGTCTCCAACCTCTTCTCTCTGCAACGATCCTTCTGCACCTCAGTCTCCAACCTCTGCTCTCTGCAACAGTCCTTCTAAACCGCAGTCTCCAACCTCTGCTCTCTGCAATGATCCTTCTGCATTCCAGTCTCCAACAACTGCTCTCTGCAGCAGTCTATCTGCACCTTAGTCTCCAAACTTTTCTCTCTACTATATTACTTCTGCACCCCAGTCTACAACCTCTGCTCTCTGCAACATTTCCTCTGCACCCAAGTCTCCAAAATGTGCTCTCGGTTACTGTCCTGCTACACCCCAGTCTCCAAATTCTGCTTTCTGTAGCGATCCTTCCGCACCTCATTCTCCAACCTCTGCTCTCTGCAACGATCCTTCTGCACGCTAGTCTCTATTCTTTGCTCTCTGTAAGAATCCTTTTGCACCCCAGTCTCCAACCTCTTCTATCTGTAAAAATCCTTCTGCACCAAAGTCTCCAAGTTCTGCAATCTGCAACAGTCTTTCTGCACACCAGTCTCAAAACTCTGCACTCAGAAATGATCTTTCTGCACCTCACTCTCCAACATCTGCTCTCTTTAATAGTCCTTCTGCACCCAGTCTCCAACATCTGCTCTCTGCAACAATCCTTCTTCTCCCCAGGCTCCAACATCTGCTCTCTGCAATGGTCCTTCTACATCCCAGTTTCCAACATCTGCTCTCTGTAACAGTCCTTCTGCACCAAAGTCTCCAAACTCTGCTCTCTGAAACAGTCCTTCTGCACACCTGTCTCCAACCTCTGCTCTCAGTAACAGTTATTCTGCACCCCAATCTCCAAACTCTGCTAACAGTAACACTCCTTCTGCACCCCAGTCTCCACCCTCAACTCTCTGTAAAAGGACTTCTGCATCTCAGTCTCCAACCTCTGCTCTCTGTGAGATCCTTCTGCAAGCCATTCTCCAAACGCTGCTCTCTGTAGCAGTCTTCTGAAACCCAGTCTCCGAACTCTGCTCTCTGTAACAGGCCTTCTGCACCCCAGTCTCCAACCTGTGCTCTCTGCAACGATCCTTCTGCATGCCAGTCTCCAAACTCTGCTATCTGTAACAGTCTTTCTGCACCCCAGGATCTAACATCTGCTCTCTGAAACAGTCCTTCTGCACCTCAGTCTGGAAACTCGGCTCTCTGCAAAAATCTTTCTGAACCTGAGTTTCCAAACTTTGCTCTCTGTAACAGTCCTAATTAACCTCAGTCTACAAAATGCTCTCTATAAGATCTTTCTAAAACCTAGTCTCGAAATTGTGCTATCTTTAACAGTCCTTCTGCACCCCAGTCTCCAACTTCTGCTCTCTGTAGCAGGTGTTATTCAGCCCAGTCTCCAATCTCTGCTCTCTGTAACAGGCCTTCTGCAACCCAGTTTCTAACGTCTTCTCTCTTCAACCATCCTTTTTCACCTCATTCTCCAATGTCTGCTCTCTGCAACAGTCCTTCTGCACCCCAGTCTCCAACTTCTGCTCTCTGTAACAATCCTTCTGCACCTCAGTCTCCAACTTCTGCTCTCTGCAACGGTTCTTCTGCACCCCAGTCTTCAATCTCTGCTCTCTGCAACAGTCCTTCTGCACCCCAGTCTCCAACCTCTGCTCTCTGCTAAAGTACCTCTGCACCCTAGTCTCCTACATCTGCTCTCTGTCTCAGTCATTTTACACCTCAGTCTCTAAACTCTGCTCTCTGCAGCAGTCCTTGTACACCCCATTAACCAAAATCTGATCTTTGTAACGATCCTTCTGCACCTTAGTTGACAAACTCTGCTCTCTGCAACGATCCTTCTGCACCCCTGTCTCCAACCTCTGATCTCTGTATCAGTCCTTCTGCACCACAGTCTCCAAACCCTGCTCTCTGCAAAAGTCCTTATGCACCCAAATCTCCAAACTCTGCTGTCTGCAACATTTCTTCTGCACCCCAGTCTCCAACCTGTGCTGTCTGTAACATTCCTTCTGCACCCCAGTCTACAAACTCTGCTCGCTGTAACGGGTCCTTTTGTATCGCAGTCTCGAACCTTTTCTCTATGTAACGGTTCATCTGCTCCCCAATTGCCAACTTCTGCTTTCTGTAAAAGTCTTTCTGCATCGCAGTCTCCAAACTCTTCTCTCTGCAACGATGTTTCTAAACCTCAGTCTCCAAATTCTGGTCTCTGTAAAAGTCCTTCTGCATCGCAGTCTCCATCCTTTGCTCTCTGTAATTGTCTTTCTGCACCCCAGTATCCAATCTCTGCTCTCTGTAACAAACCTTCTGCACCCCAGTCTCCCAAATCTGCTCTCTGCAATGGTCCTTCTGAACCCCAGTCTACAATTCTGCTCTCTGTAACAGTCCTTCTATACGGCAGTCTCCAACCTCTTCTCTCAATACTGGTCCTTCTACACCCCAATTTCCAACCTCTGCTCTCTGTACCAGTCCTTCTAAGCCTCAGTCTAAAACACCTGCTCTCTGCAACAAAACTTCTATACAACAGTCTCCAAAGTGTGCTATTTGTAACAATCCTTCTGCGCCACAGTCTTTAACATCTGCTCTCTGTAACAGGTTTTCTGAAACCCAGTCTCCAAACTCTGCTCTCTGTAACAGGCCTTCTGCACCCAATTCTCCAACCTCTGTTCCCTGCAAAAGTTCTTCTACAACCCAGTCTCCAACCTCTGCTCTCTGCAACGATCCTTCTGCATCCCAGTCTCCAATGTCTGCTTTTTAAAAAATCCTTCTGCACCCCGTTCTCCAAACTTTGCTCTCTGTAACAGTCATTCTGCACCTCAGTCTCCAAACTTATCTCTCTGCAACGGCCCTTGTGCACCCCAGTATTCAACCTCTGTTCTCTGCAGCTGTCCTTCTTCACCCCAGGCTACAAACTCTGCTCTCTGTAACAGTCCTTCTGCACCCCAGTCTCCAAACTCTACTTTTTGCATCAGTTATTCTGCACCCCAGTCTGAAAACTTTGCTCTGTGTAACAGTCCTTCTGAACCTCAGTCTCTAAATTCTACTCTCTGCAAAAGTCCTTCTGCACCCATGTTTCCAACACCTGCTCCCTGCAACAGTCCTTCTTCACCCCAGTTTCCAACCTCTGCTATCTGCTACAGTCCTTCTGCACCCCAGTCTCCAAACGCTGCTCTCTGCAACAGTCCTTCTACACTCCAGTCTTCAACCTCTGCTCTGTTTAACAGTCCCTCTGCAACCCAGTTCCAATCTCTGCTCTCTGCAACGATCCTTCTGCATCCCAGTCTGCAACATCTGCTTTCTGCAACCGTCCTTCTGCACCCAAGTCTCCAAACTCTGCTCTCTGCAACAATCCTTCTGCACACCAGTCTCCAACCTCTGCTCTCTGTAACAATCCTTCTGCACTGCAGTCTCCAAACTCTTCTCTATGTAATATTCTTCTGCAACCCAGTCTCCAAACTCTGATATCTGTAACAGCCTTTCTGTACCCAGTCTCCAACCTCTGCTCTCTGTAACAGCCTTCTGCACCCCAGGCTCCAAACTCTGCTCTCTGTTTCAGTCCTTCTGCACCCCAGTCTCCAAACTCTTCTCTCTTTAATAGTCTTTCTGCATCTCAGTCTCCTCCCTCTATTCTCTGCAACAGTTCTTCTGCACACCAGTCCCAACGTCTGCACTCTGAAACAGTTCTTCTCCACTCCAGTCTCCAAACTCTGCTCTCTGTAACAGTCCTCCTGTATTGAAGTCTCAAAACTCTGCTGTCTGTAATGGTCCTTCTGAACCTCAGTCCCCAACCTCTGCTTTCTGTATCAGTCCTTCTGCACCCCAGTCTCCAACCTCTGTTATCTCCAACAGTCTTCTGCACCTCAGTCTCCAAATTCTACTCTCTGCGAAAGTCCTTCTGCACCCATGTCTCCAAAACCTGCTCCCTGCAACAGTCCTTCTGCACCCCAGTCTCCAAACTCTGCTCTCTGTATAATCCTTCTGAATCCCAGTCTCCAACCTGTGCTGTTTGCAATGGTCGTTCTGCACCCCAGTCTCCAAACTCTGTTCTCTACAACAATTATTCTGCACCCCAGTCTCCAACCTCTGCTCTCTGTAACAGTCCTTCTGCACACCAGTCTCCAATCTCTGTTCTCTGTAAGGGTCCTTCTGCACCCCAGTCTTCAACCATGGTTTCAGTATCAGTCCATCAGCACCACATTCTCCAAACTCTGCTCTCGGTAACAGTCCTTTTGCACCTCAGTCTGCAACCTCTGCTCTCTACAATACTTTTTCTGCAGACCTGTCTACAATCTCTGCTCTCTCCAACAGTCCTTCTGCACCCCAGTCTGTAACATCTTCTCTCTGCTGTAGTCGTTCCCCAACTCAGTCTCCAACCTTTGCTCTCTGCAGCAGTCCTTCTCCAACCCAGTCTAAAACCTCTGCTCTCTGTAACCGGGCTTCTGCACCCCAGTCTCCAACCTCTGCTCTCTGTAACAGTCCTTCTGCACCTCAGTCTAAAAACTCTGCTCTCAGCAACGATTTTTCTGCTCCTCAGTCTCGAAGCACTGCTCTCTGTAACAGGCCTTCTGCACCCCAGTCTCTAAACTCTGCTCTCCGCAACAGTCTTTCTGCACGCCAGTCTCCAACCTATACTGTCTGTAAGATCTTTCTGAACACTTGTCTCCAACCTATGCTCTCTGTAACAGTCCTTCTGTACCACAGTCTCCAAACTCTGGACTCTGTAAGGGTCCTTCTGTACTTCAGTCTGCTACCTCTGCTCACTGAAACACTCCTTCTGCACCCCAGTCTCCAAACTTTGCTCTCTGCAACAGTTTTTCTGCACATCAGTCTTCAACATGTTCTGTCTATAAATGTCCTACTGCACACCCGTATTCAACTTCTGCTCTCTGTAAAAGTCCTTCTGTATTAAGTCTCCAAAATCTGCTCTCTTTAACGATCCTTCTACACCCCAGTCTCCAAACTCTGCTCTCTTCAACGATCCTTCTGCACCCCAGTCTCCAAAGTCTGCTCTCTGTAAAAGTCCTTCTGCACCCCAGTCTGCAAACTCTGGTCTCTCTAACCATCCTTCCGCACCTCAGTCTCCAACCTCTGCTCTATGCAACAGTCTTTCTGCACCCAAGTCTCCAAAATCTGCTCTCTACAAAAGTCGTTCTACACCCCAGTCTACAACTTCTGCTCTCTGCAACAGTCATTCTACACCCCAGTCTCCATTCTCTGCTCGCCCAAACGATCCTCCTGCAACCCAGTTAAAACCGCTGTTCTCTAAAAAAGTTCTTCTGCACCCCAGTCTCCAACCTCTTTTCTCTGTAACAGTCCTTCTTTACCGCAGTCTCCAACCTCTGTTCTCCATAAGGGTCTTTAGGCACCCCAGTGTCCAACCTCTGCTTTCTGTATGAGTCGTTTTCCACCAAAGTCTCGAAACTCTGCCTGCTGTAACAGTCCTTCTAAAACTCAGTTTGCAACCTCTGCTCTCTGCAACAGTCCTTCTGCACCTCATTCTCCAACCTCTGCTCTCTGTAAGGGTCCTTCTGCACCCGAGTATCCAACCTCTGCTTTCTGTATCAGTCCTTCTGCACCCCAGTCTCCAACCAAAAATCGCTGTAACAATCCTTCTGCACCTCAGTCTCCAACCTCTGCTCTCTGTAACATCCTTCTGCAACCCACTATTCATACTATGCTCTCTGTAACAGTCCTTCTACACCACAGTCTCCAAACTCTGCTTTCTGTATCAGGCCTTCTGCACCCCAGTCTCCAACCTCTGATTTCTGTATCAGTGTTCTGCAACCCAGTCTCCAAACTCTGGTCTCTGCCACGATCCTTCTGCACAAAAGTCTTCAACCTCTGTTCTCTTCAACACTTCTTCTGAACCCCAGTCTCAAAACTCTGCTCTCTGTAACAGTCCTTCTCTTCCGCCGTCTCCAAACTCTGTTTTCTTTAAGGGTCCTTCTGCACCCCAGTTTCCAACCTCTGCTTTCTGTATCAGTCCTTCTGCACCACATTCTCCAAACTCTGCTCTCTTAACAGTCTTTTTGAACCTCAGTCTGCAACCTCTACTCTCTGCAATAGTCCTAGGCACCCCATTCTCCAAACACTGCTCTCTGCAACAGTCCTTCTGCACCCCTGTAGCCAACATCTGCTCTCTACAACATTCCTTCTCCACCCCAGTCTCCAACCTCTACTCTTTGCAACTGTCCTTCTGCACTCCAATCTCCAACCTCTTAATTCTGTATAAGTCCTTCTGCACCCGAGTCTCCAAACTCTGTTCTACGTAACAGTCCTTCTGAAATTCAGTCTCCAAACTCTGCTCTCTGCATCAGTCCTTCGGCACCCAAATCTCCAATCTCTACTCTCTGCAACAGTCCTTCTCCACCCCAGTCTCCAAACTCTGCTCTCTGCAACAGTCCTTCTGCACCCCAATCTCAAACCTCTACTCTCTGCAACTGTCCATGTGCACACCAGTCTCAAACCTCTGCTCTGTGCAATAGTCCTTCTGCACCCCAGTCTCAAACCTCTACTCTCTTCAACAGTCCTTCTGAACCCCAGCCTTCAAATTCTGCTTTCTGTATCAGTCCTTCTTCACTCAAGTCTCTAACCTCTGCTCTCTGTAACAATCCTTCTACACCCAAGTCTTCAACCTCTGCACTCATCAACAGTCCTTCTGCACTTCAGTCTCAAAACTCTGCTCTCTGCAAAGGTCTTTCTGCACCACAGTCTTCAACATCTACTCTCTGTAACAGTCCTTCTGCACCTCAGTCTCCAACCTCTGCTCTCTGTAATATCCTTCTGTACACCAGTCTCCAAACTCTGCTTTCTGTAACAGTAATTCTAAACCGAGTCTCCAAACTCTGCTCTTTGTAACAGTCCTTCGGAACCCAAGTCTCCAAACTCTGCTCTCTGAAACAGTCCTTTGACACCCCCAGTCACCACCCTCTGCTCTCTGTAACGATCCTTCTGAACCCAAGTCTCCAAACTCTGTTCTCTGCAACAGTCCTTCTAAACATCATTCTGAAAACTCTGCTCTCTGCAACGATCTTTCTGAACCTCAGTCTCCAACCTCTGCTCTCTGTAACAGTCCTTTGGCACCTCAGTCAAAAACCTCTGCTCTCTGTAAGATCCTTCTGCCACCCAGTCTCCCAACTCTGCTCTATGTTACAGGCCTTCTGCACCCCAGTCTCCAAGCTCTGCTCTCTGTAACAGGCCTCCTGCACCTCAGTCTCCAACCTCTTCTCTCTGCAACGATCGTTCTGCACCACAGTCTCCAACCTCTGCTCTCTGCAACAGTCCTATTGCACCGCAGTTTTCAACCTCTGCTCTCTGTAATATCCTTCTGCACACCTGTGTCAAACCTCTGCTGTCTTTAACAGTCCTTCTATTCCGCAGTCTCCAAACTCTATTCTCTGTAACGGTCCTTCTGCACCCCAGTCTCCCAAGTCTGCTTTCTGTATTCGTCATTCTGCACCTTATGCTTCTACATCTGCTCTCTGCAGCAGTCCTTCTGCACCCCAATCACCAACCTCTGCTCTCTACAACAGTCCTTCTGCACCCCAGTCTCCAAACACTGCACTCTTCACAGTCCTTTTGCACCCCAGTCTCCAACCTCTGCTCTTTGAAACAGTCCTTCTGCACCTCAGTCTCCAAACTTTGCTCTCTGTAAAATCCTGCTGCACCCCAGTCTCTAATGTCTTCTCTCTGCAACAATCCTTCGGCACCCCAGTCTCCAACGTCCACTCTCTGCAATGGTCCCTCTGCACCCCAGTCTCCAACCTTGTTCTCTACATAAGTTCTTCTGTACCGCAATCTTCAAACTCTGTTCTGTGTAAGGTTCCTTCTGCACCCCATTCTCCAACCTCTGCTTTCTGTATCAGTTCTTCTGCACCACAGTCTCCAAACTCTGCTCTCTGTAACAGTCCTTCTGCACCTCACTCTGCAACCTCTGCTCTCTGTAACCGTCCTTCTGTACTTAAGTCTCTAACCTCTGCTCTCTGTAATGGTTTTCTGCACCCCAGTCTCCAAACTCTGCTTTCTGTATCAGTCCTTCTGCACCCCAGTCTCTAAACTCTGCTCTCTTTCACAGTCCCTCTACACCCCAGTCTCTAAAATCTGGTCTCTGGAAGAGTCCTTCTGCACCCCAGTCTCCAAACTCTGCTCTCTGCAACATTTCTTCTTCACCTTAGTTTTGAAACTGTGCTCTATGTAACTGTCATTCTGCACACCAATCTCCAAACTCTGCTCTGTGTAACAGTCCTTCTGTACTGCCGTCTCCAACCTCTGCTCTCTGTAACTGTCCTCTTGCACCCCAGATACTAACCTCTGCTTTCTGTATCAGGCCTTCTGCACTCAAGTCTCCAACTTCTGCTCTCTGTAACAGTCCTTAAAAACCTCAGTCTTCAAATTCTGCTCTCTGCAACAGTCCTTCTGCACCCCAATCTACAACCTCTGCTCTCTGCAACAGTCCTTCTACACCCAAGTCTGTAACCTATGCTCTTCAACATTCCTTCTGTACCTCTGTCTTCAAACTCTGCTCTCTGCATTGGTCTTTCTGCACCTCAGACTCAAACCTCTGCTGTCTGTAAGATTTTTCTGCAACCCATTCCCCAAACTCTGCTCTCTGTAACAGTCCTACTGCACCCTTCTCCAAATTCTGCAATCTGTAACAGGAGTTCTGTACCCCAGTCTACAATCTCTGCTCTCTGAAGCGATCATTCTGCACCCAAGTCTCCAACCTCTTCTTTCTGCAACAGTCTTTCTGCACCCCAGTCTCGAACATCAGCTATCTGCAATAGTCCTTCTGCACCTCATTCTGAATACTCTGCTCTCTGCAACGATCCTTCTGCACCTCAGGCTCCAAACTCTGTTCTATGTAACACTCCTTCTGCACCTCAGTCTCAAACCTCTACTCTCTGTAAGATCCTTCTACTACCCAGTCTCCAAACTCTGCTCACTGTAACAGTCCTTGTGCACCCCAGTCTCCAAACTTTTCTCTTTAACAGGCCTTCTACACCCAAATCTCTAACCTCTGCAATGTGCAACGATCCTTCTGCACCCCAGTCTCCAAACTCTGTTCTCCAAAACAGTTCTATTTTACCACAGTTTTCAACCTCTGTTCTCTGTAAAGGTCCTTCTTCACCCCAGTCTCCAACCATCTTTTCTGTATCAGTACTTCTGCACTACAGTCTTTAAACTCTGCTCTCAGTTACAGTCCTTCTGCACCTCACTCTGCAACCTCTTCTCTCTGCAACAGCCCTTCTGCACCCCAGTCTTCAAACTTGCTCTCTTCAACACTCCTTCTGCAACCCAGTCTCTAATATCTGCTCTCTGCAACAGACTTTCTGTACTGCAGTCTCAAACCTCTGCTCTCTGTAATGGTCCTTCTGCACCCCATTCTCCAAACTCTGCTTTCTGTATCAGTTTTTCTGAACCCCAGTCTCCAACCCCCGCTATCTGTAACTTTCCTTCTGCACCTCAGATTCTAAGCTCTGCTCTCTGTAAGATCCTTTTGAAACCCACTCTCCAAACTCTGCTTTCTGCAATCGTCCTTCTGCACCCCAGTCTCCAAAGTCTGTTCTCTACAACAGTTATTCTGCACCCCAGTCTTCAACCTCTACTCTCTGTAATGGTCCTACTGCACCGCAGTCTCCAACCTCTGCTTTCTGTATCAGTCCTTCTACACTCAAGGCTCTAACCTCTACTCTCTGTAACAGTCCTTCTGCACCTCAGTCTCCAAATTCTTCTCTCTGCAAAAGTCTTTCTCCACCCCAGTCTCCATCATCTACTCTCTGCAACAGTCTCTGCACCCCAATCTCGAACCTCTCCTTCTTGCAACAGTTCTTCTGCACCCCAGTTTCCAACCTCCTCTCTGCAACAGTCCTTTGGCACCCAAGTCTCCAACATCTGATCTCTCCAACAGTCCTTCTCCACCCTAGTCTCCAACCTCTACTCTCTGTAACAGTCCTTCTGTACTGCAGTTTCCAAACTCTTCTCACTGTAACGGTCCTTCTGCAACCCTGTCTCCAAACTCTGCTTTCTGTATCAGTCCTTCTGCACCCCAGGCTTCAACCTCTGCTCTCTGTTTCAGTCCTTCTGCATCTCAGTCTCCACCATCTGCTCTCTACAACATTCCTTCTCTACCCCAGACTCAAACCTCTGCTCTTTGCAAAAGTTTTTCTGCACCCCATACTCCAACCTCTGCTCTGTGTAAAGGTCCTTCTGCACCCCAGTCTCTACACTCTGCTTTCTGTATCAGTTCTTCTGCACCCCAGTTTCCAATTTCAGCTATCTGCAACAGTTCTTCTGCACCTCAGTCTCCAACCTCTGCTCTCTTCAAAAGTCCTTCTGCACCCCAGTCTCAGACCTCTGCTCCCTGCAACAGTCATTCTACACCCAAGTCTCCAACCTCTACTCTCTGCAGTGATCCTTTTTCACCCCAGTCCCCAACGTCTGCTCTCTGCATCAGTCCTTCTGCACCACAGTCTCCAACCTCGGGTCTCTATAAGATTCTTCTGCAACCCGGTTTCCAAACTCTACTCTCTGTGACATTCCTTCTGCACCCCAGTCTCCAACCTCTACTCTCTGTAACAGTCCTAATGTTCCGAATTCTCCAAACTCTGCTCTCTGCAACTGTCCTTCTGCACCTCAGGCTCAAACCTCTGCTCTCTGCAAAAGTCCTTCTGCAACCCAGTCTCCAAACTCTGCTCTCAGCAACATTTCTTCTTCCCCCAGCCTCAAAAATGTGCTCTCTGTAAGTGTCCTTCTGCACCCCCTCTCCAACGTCTGATCTGTGTAACAGTCCTTCTGTACTGCAGTCTCCAACCTCTGCTCACTGTAACTGTCCTCTTGCACCCCAGACACCAACCTCTGCTTTCTGTATCAGTCCTTCTGCACCCAAGTCTCCAACCTCTTCTCCTCAACAGTCCTTCTGCATCTCAGTCTCTAAACTCTGCTGTCTGCATTGGTCCTTGTGCACCCCAGTCTCCAATGTTTTCTCTCTTTAACAGGCCTTGTGCATCCCAATCTTTAACATCTGCTCTGTGCAATGGTCTTTCTGCACCCCTTCTCCAAACTCTGCTCTCTGTAACAGGCTTTCTGCACCCCTGTCTCCAACATCTGCTTTGTGCAACAGTCCTTCTGCACCCCTTCTCCAAACTCTGCTCTCTGTAACAGGCTTTCTGCACCCCAGTCTTCAACATCTCCTCTCTGAAACAGTCCTACTGCACACAAGTCTCCAACCTCTGCTCTCTTCAACAGGCCCTCTGCACCCCAGTAACCAACATCTGCTCTCTGAATTTGTTCTTCTGAACCTCAGTCTGAAAACTCTGCTCTCTTCCACGATCCTTCTGCACCCCAGTCTTAAAATTCTGATCACTACAATAGTTATTCTGCACCCCAGTCTAAAACCTCTGCTCTCTGTAACAGTCCTTCTGTACTGCAGTCTCCAAACTTTTTTCTCTGTAAGGGTCCCTCTGCACAACATTCTTCAACCTCTGTTTTCTGTATCAGTCTTTTTGCACTACATTCTCGAAACTCTGCTGTCTGTATCAGGCATTCTGCACCTCAGTCTGCAACCTCTGCTCTCTGCAATAGTCCATATGCACCCCAGTCTCTAATTTCTGCTCTCTGCAACATTCCTTCTGCACCTCAGTCTCCAATATCTGCTGTCTGCAACAGTCCTTCTCCAACCCAGTCTCCAAACTCTGCTCTCTGCAACAGTCCTTCTACACCCCAGTGTTTAAACTATATCTGTTGATTTTCACCACAGTCTCAAAACTCTTCTTTCTGTAACAGTCCTTCTGTAAGTCAGTCTGCAACCTCTGCTCTCTGCAACAGTCCTTTTGCACCCCAGTCTCCAACCTCTGCTCCCTATAACAGTCCTTCTGTACTGCATTCTCCAACATATGCTCTCTGTAAGGGTACTTCTACACCCGAGTCTCCAACCTCTGCTTTCTGTATCAGTCCTTTTGCACCCCAGTCTCCAAACTGTGCTCTGTGTAACTGTCCCTCTGCACCTTAGTCTCCAACCTTTGATCTCTGCTACAGTCCTTCTAGACCCCAGTCTTTATCCTCTGCTCTCTCTGCCAATCCTTCTTCACCTCCATCTACAACCTCTGTTCTCTGCAATTGTCCTTCTGCACCTGAGTCTCCAACATCTACTCTCTGTTACAGTGCTACTACACCTCAGTCTCCAACCTCTGCTCTATGTAAGATCCTTCTGCAACCCAGTCTCCACACTCTGCTCTTTGTAAAAGACCTTCTGCACCCCAGTTTCCAAACTCTGCTCTCTGTATCAGTCTTTCTGCACCCCAGTCTCCAACCTCTGCTCTCTGCAATGATCCCTCTGCACCCCAGTCTCCAACCTCTGCTTGCTGCAACAGTCTTTTGCAAACCAATCTCCAACATCTCCTCTCTGCAACAGTTCTTCTGTACCTCAATCTGAAAACTCTGCTCTCTGCAATAATCCTTCTGCACCCGAGTCTCCAACCTCTGCTCTCTGTAACAGTTCTTCTGTACCTCAATCTCCAACTTCTGTTCTGTATCAGTTCTGCACCCCTGTCTCCCACATCTGCTCTCTGTAACAGTCCTTCTTCACCTAAGTCTTCAACCTCTGCTCTGTGTAACAGTCCTTCTGCACCCCAGTGTCCAATCTCTGCTCTCTCTGCAACGATCCTTCTGCATCCCAGTCTCCAACATCTGGTCTCTGCAACAATCCTTCTACAAACAAGTCTCTAACATCTGATCTCTGCAACAGTTCTTCTGCACCTCAGTTCAAAAATTCTGCTGTCTCCATTGATCCTTCAGCACCCCAGTCTCCAAACTCTGCTCTCCGTAACAGTTCTTCTGCACCTCAGTCTCCAAACTCTGCTCTATGTAAGATCCTTCTGCAACCCAGTCTCCAAAGTCTGCTCTCTCTAAGAGCCCTTCTTCACCCCAGTCTCCAACCTCTGCTCTCTGTAACAGGCCTTCTGCACCCTACTCTTGAAACTCTGCTCTCTGTATCAGTCCTTATGCACCCCAGTTTTCTACCTCTGCTCTCTCCAACAGTCCTTCTGCACCCCAGTGTCTAAAATCTGCTATCTGCAACAGTCCTTCAGCACCCCAGATTCAAACTTCTGGTTTCTGCAACAGTCCTAGTACACCGCAGTCTCCAAGCTCTGGTATCTGAAACAGTCCTTCTGGACCCCAGTCCCCAAACTCTGTTCTCTGTAACAATCTTTCTTTGCCTCAGTCTCCAACATCTACTCTCTGTAAGTACCTTCTGCAACCCAGTCTTCCAACTCTGCCCTCTCTAACAGTCCTTCTGCACCTTTTCTCCCAACCCTCCTCTCCGTAACAGGCCTTCTGCACCCCAGTCTCCAAAGTCTGTTCGGTATAACAATCTTTCTGCACCCCAGTCTCCAACCACTGCTCTCTGCAACAGTCCTTCTGCGCCCCAGTCTCCAACCGGTGGTCTCTGCAACAGTGCTTCTGCACCTCAGTCTAAAAACGCTTTTCTCTGCTACGATCCTTTTGCATCTCAGACTTCAACCTCTACTCTCTGTAACAGTCCTTCTGCACCTGGGTCTCCAACATCTGCTCTCTGTTAGATCCTTCTTCAACCAAGTCTCCAAACTCTGTGATCTGTAACAGTCTTTCTGGAGCCCTTCTCCACACTCTGCTCTCCGTAACAGGCCTTCTGCACCCCAGTTTCTAACCTCTGCTCTCTGTAACAGTCTTTTGCACCTCAGTCTTCAACCTCTCCTCTCTGCAACGATACTTCTGCACCCCAGTCTCCAACGTCTCCTCTCCTCAATAGTCCTTCTGCACCTCAGTCTCCAAATTCTGTTCTTGGCAACACTCCTTCTTCACCCAAGTCTCTAGACTCTGCTCTCTGCAACAGTCCTTCTACACCCCAGTCTTCTCTGTGTAACAGTCCTTCTGAACCCCACTCTTTAACCTCTGCTCTCTGTAACAATCCTTCTGCACCCCATTCTCCAAACTCTACTCTCTGCAATGATCCTACTTTACCCCAGTCTCCAACCTTTGATCTCTGCAAATTTTCTTCTGCACCTCAGTCTCCAAATTCTGCTCTCTGTAAAATCCTTCTTCAACCCTGTATCCATCCTCTGCTCTCTGAAACAGTCCTTCTGCACCCAAGTCTCTAAAATCTGCTATCTGCAACAGTCCTTCTGCACCCCAGTTTCCAATATCTGCTCTCTGTAACAGTCCTTCTGCACCACAGTCTCCAAACTCTGCTCTCTGTAAGATCCTTCTGCACTCGAGTTTCAAAACTTTGCTCTCTGTAACATTCCTTCTACACCTAAGTTTCTAACCTGTGTCCTCTGCAACAGTTCTTCTGCTCCCCAGTTTCCAAGATCTGCTCTCTGTAACAGTCCTTCTGTACCGCAGTCTCCATCCTCTTCTCTTTATAACGGTCCTTCTACATCTCAGTCTCAAACCTCTACTTTCTGTATCAGTCTCGCTGAACCCCAGTCTCCAAACTCTGTTCTCTATATCTATCTTTCTGCACCTCAGTCTCCAACCTGTGCTCTATGTAAGAGTCCTTCTGCACCCCATTCTCCTTCCTCTGCTCTCTGTAACGGTCCTTCTGCACCCCAATTTCAAAACTCTGCTTCCTGTAACAGTCCTTCTGCACCTGAGTCTCCAGACTCTGCTCTCTGTAACAGTCCTTCTACACCTCAGTCTCCAACCTCTGTTCTCTGTAACACTCTTTCTACACCTCAATCTTAAACCTCTGCTCTCTGCAGGATCCTTTTGCACCCCAGTCTCCAAACACTGCTCTCTGTAACTGTCCGCCTGCAATGCAGTCTCCAACCTCTTCTCTCTGTAAAATCCTTCAGTAACCCAGTCTCCAAACACTGCTCTCTGTAACAGTCCTTCTTCACCTCAGTCTCCAATCTCTGCTCTCTGTAACAGTCCTTCTGCACCTTATTTTCCAAACTCTGCTCTCGGTAAGATCCTTCTAGAACCCAGTCTTTAAAATCTGCACTCTGTAACAGTCCTTCTGCACAACAGTCTCCAAACTCTGCTCTCTGTAACAGGACTTCTACAAGCCAGTCTCCAACCTCTTCTCTATGTAACAGGCCATCTGCACCCCAGTCTTCAACCTCTTCTCTCTACATTGATTATTCTCCACCACAGTCTCTAACCTCTGCTCTCTGCAACACTCCTTTTGCACCCCAGTCTCCAAACTCTGCTCTCTGTAACATTCCTTCTGCACCTCAGTCTCAAACCTCTGCTCTCTCTAACAGTCCTTGTGCATTCCAGTCTCCAACATCTGCTCTCTGCAAAAGTCCTTCTGCACCCCAGTCTCCAGCCTCTGCTCTCTGCAACTATCCTTCTGGACCCCAGTCTCCATCTCTGCTCTCTGCAACAGTCCTTCTGCACCACAGTCTCCAACCTCTGCTCTCTGTAAGATCCGTCTGCACTCCAGTTTCCAAACTCTGCTCTCTGTAACATTCATTCTCCACCCAAGTTTTTAAACTCTGCTTACTGCAAGTGTAAAGCGGCACCCCAGTCTCCAACCTCTGTCCTCTGCAACAGTCCTTCTGCTGCCCAGTCTCCAACATCTGCTCTCTGTAACAGTCTTTCTGTACCGCAGTCTCCAAACTCTGCTCTCCATAACGGTCTTTCTTCACCCCAGTCTCCAAACTCTGCTTTCTGTATCAATTTTTCTGAACCCCAGTCTTACACCTCTGCTCTCTGTATCTATCCTTCTGTACCTTTGTCTGCAACCTGTACTCTCTATATCATTTCCTGTACACCCCAGTCTCCAACCTCTGCTTTCTGTAACAGTTTTTCTATACCGCAGTCTACAAACTCTGCTACTTTAACGGTCCATCTGCACCCCAATTTTTAAACTCTACACCCTATAACAGTCCTTCTGCACCTGAGTCTCCAAACTCTGCTCTCTGTAACAGTCCTTCTACACCTCAGTCTCCAACCTCTGCTCTCTGTAACAGTCCTTCTGCACCTCAGTCTCCAACCTCTGTTCTCTGTAAGATCCTTCAGTAAACCAGTCTCCGAACTCTGCTCTCTATAACAGTCCTTCTGCACCTCAGTCTCTAATTCTGCTCTCTGTAAGATCCTTCTGCACCCCTGTCTCCAAGCTCTGCTTCTTGCATCGATTCCTCTGCACCACAGTCTCCAACCTCTGCTCTATGTAAGAGGACTTCTGCACCTCAGTCTCCAAACTCTGCTCTCTGTAGCATCCTTCTAAAACCCAGTCTCCAAACTATACTCTCTCTAACAGTCTTTCTACACACCAGTCTCAAAACTCTGCTCTCTGCAATGATCCTTTTTTTTTTTTTTATAAAATCCAGGAGACCTTTTACAACTGGCTCCTTGGTCTAGGGGTATGATTCTCGCTTAGGGTGCGAGAGGTCCCGGGTTCAAATCCCGGACGAATCCCAGCGGCTTCTGAGGAACTCAGTGTCTCCTGTTTTCTAAACATATCCCTTATGGAGACCATCGGCTCAGTTCCAACAGAACAAGCAGCTCTGCATCTTTCTTTCCCAATCAGTCATCTCAAAGTCAGGTGACCGAGAATGAAGTCACATATGAGTGTCCCCAAAATATAATATTTATAAAAGAGTGGGGTTTTGTATGAAGTAGTCAAAATTTTCTGAATTCTCACAATTCATTTTCCTGTGATGGATATTTATAGAGGTCTGGGGCCGACCTGTTGAAAATATGCATCGAGCCTTTCCTCTGCAGATGCTCTGGGACTCCTGAGTGTGCAAACACAACTCAAGGGCAACGGCTTGAGTTCGACTGCAACAATGGAGAGCAGTTAATTTGCTGTTGGATTCATTAATGTCTTGGCAATTACCTTTTCCCAGCATTCAGCGAGAAAATCAGCGTCCTCTCTCTTCTGGGATGAGGGTGAGCAAAGTTCAGAGTGAGATTTCTGCAAAGAAGTTGTGGGTGGCTGAAACCTCAAGACTGCCTTCCCTTCCCGCTAGAGAGAAAAGAGCTCAGGGTGGGTGTACACTTATTGGGATGGATTTCGCATGGCATATGAAGATTTTCCTTCATGTTACATACTTTGCCAGATGGACAGATATCAGAAACCACAATATTAAAAGCATCCCCACTATCTTCAGCTGATCCACTCCTGCTAAGGGCTGATCCCTTACCAAACCCTGTATGACTTCGTGCCCCTTAATTTTATGATCCTGCTCATGACCTGGTGAAGAAATTGTTTGCTATGGAGTATAAAAGTAGGGGAAAAAAAGAGTCATCAAACAGCTCTTTCGGGCACAGATGGAGAAAAGATAACAAGCTTGAAAGTCTTGTAGTATTTTACTGCACAAAAATAAAAATAAAAGTATTAGATAAAGAGGTAAGTCTCTAAAACTTAAAATTTCCCCTAATACAATGGGGTTTTCCTCATGCTTAGGAGAGACACATTAACAGTACTCCTAAAAGATCTTAGAATGATTAGCCATCAGGAAAAAGCAAAGCTAAAGCACATTTGATGAGGCACTTCACACATTCCAGGATCGTCACAATTAAAGGAATGATAATGATGTGTTGTTAAGGGAGTGAGGAAATCAGAAGCTTTATTCACCACT